>NC_089596.1:73497286-73797286 GCF_019320115.1 Miscanthus floridulus | reverse complement strand
TGCTTTGTCACTAGCAATGGGTATTGGGTTGTGTATTCCTAACGATGATGACCTAATGACGATGATAGGGTTATGGGACAAATCAAGAACTCAATGGAAGAGACCGATTTATGTAGGTTTAGGCCCTCGTTGTGAGGTAATACCCTAGTCATGTGTTGGTGGATGTATAAGGTGTGTTTGGTTGGGTGCCCAATCCCTGGCCTGGTTCCCTAGAGCCAAGATGGGTTTGTTTGGTTGGCTGTAGGTGGGATTTAGCCTAGCTCCACGAGACCACCGTACGCCCTAGGCCTGGCTCCAAAAAAACGCCAGCAGCGGCCATTTTTCTGGGCTTGGCTTGATTCGCATCACCTTCCGGTTGCCAGCGCCGCTCGTCCTCGCTCGCCCTACCAGTCGCCGGCACTGCACAGTTCTCCATCACCGCAGAGGCGCATAAGATATCTGCCATCAAGGAGAAGCATAAGATTCGTTTCCTCGTGATGAAGAACCGATTGACGGCTTTCTGCCAGGACATTCAACATTTCAAGAGCATATTGATTTGTTTGACATGCTACCCATGCCAATTCTTAATTGTGATGCTTCTTTTTCTGTTGGAGAATCAGTTTCGAGCTTCTACCAAGGAAGAGAGGAGTGCGACAAGTGGCATGTGTCCCAACCGTAGGCAGTGAAGACAATGTGGACCTAAGAAGAACTTCAATATAATTTCTTTTTCCTACAAAGGTCCCCTTGTACGGGGCTAAGGCTGGACGAAAAACTCGAAGCTCGTTAACTCGCTCGGCTCGTGGCTGGCTCGACTCGGCTCGGCTCGGCTCGTTATGATAACGAGCCGAGCCGAGCCAAGATTTTAGCTCGTTAGCTATAACGAGCCAACTCGAGCCAGCTCGTGAGCCGCTCGCGAGCTAAATGAGCCAAGCTTCTAGGAAAAAAAGTATCAAAACTTGTATTAGTTTTTGTATTACTTCATGTCTTGCACTTTATAATTGACTAGTAACTGGTCTATACCCTATAAATTGACTGGTAACTGGTCTAGATGCATTTCTTGTGTATTATTATTATTCTTAAATTTTAAATAAATGCAAATATTATATTTTGTGTATTTTTTATACCTGGCTCGCGAGCTTAACGAGCCAGCTCGAGCTTTTAACGAGCCGAGCCGAGCTGGCTTTCTGGCTCGTTAGGATAACGAGCCGAGCCGAGCTAGCTCGTTATCTTAACGAGCCAGAACGAGCCGAGCCCAAACGAGCCGAGCCGGCTCGTTATCCAGGCTTATACGGGGCTACATGTAATATTACCTTTGTATAATTAATAAAATGTCCAACTAGCTTTCTAAAAAATTTAAGCATTGCATTGGGCCATATAAGAGCATCTCCAACAGATACCCCAAATAGGACCCTGCTCTATCTTTTGGTGCCAAAGTAAACTCAATTCAACAGGACCCAACTCAGGGTCCCTAGTATCGAGGCCCTCAAATTTTCCCTACTATCTCATATGGATGCATAGGGAGCTCCCTACTTCTTTCTATGATTTTTTCTCCATAAACTCACTACCATGGTCTTTTCTTTCATCCTGACCCATTCATGCGCCATCATCGCCGTATTCTCCTCCAGCGTGGTTCGCCGACGAAGCACTCGGTCCAGCACAGCTCCCCTCTTGGTCACCTGTCCTGTTCCTTGATGAGGTGCATTCAATGCGACTCCTCTGTGGTCTCCGTTGCTCCTCATCCTCGTGCCCCATAGCTTAGTCAATTAGAACAACTGCGGTGCTCCTCGACCTTGTGCTTCCATAGCTCAATCAGTCAAAACAAATCGATGGCAGTGCTCCTTGCCCTTGTGCCTCCATGGCTCAGTCAATTGCAATGGTGGTAGATATTACAGAATGACGGTTTGGTCCTTATACCAGTGTCTACTAAAATTTATTTGAGAGTCCTAATTTGAGGGCTCCTATTAGAGTAAATACAAAAAATTTACCAGGCCCTTAAAAATAACGAGATCTCTTAAATAAAAGGTAGGGGGCTGATTTGAGGGTTCCTGTTGGAGTTGCTCTAAGCCTTGACAAGCTAGGCCCCTGCATTTTACATTTACCCTCTTGACGTACTTGTGGTTGTGGATTTTAAAGAAAAAGAAAAAAAAATGAAGGTGGCACAAATGAATGGCGATGCTCGTGGGACGACAAAAGCATGGCTTCCCTAGGGCAAGGATCAAGCGGCGCCGGCTGCGCGAGGAACCTTGTTTATCGCTGCCCTGGCATTAGCATCGTCAGGTCTACTATGACCGCCACGAGCGTGGCTTTCAGGTTTTGCATGTCATATTGCCTCGTTGTCCATGCTGCCATTGTACGTGTCCACGGTGTGACATGGATATGTCGTTGTTGCTGCAGAGATGAATGGACATGTCATTTCCTCTAGCATAACGCGCATTAGCCGAACGCATGAGCACGAGAGGCGAACAATGGCAATGCAAGGCTAGCACGAGAACAGAACAATGGCATTGCGGTAATGAGACGTCCGGATAATACCTTGGGCGAGTGACTGAGCTTGTCCGGCGACTCGTCATGCTTGCGCAGTCGCAAACAACACCGGATGTTCTTCTAGCCTTTAAATGTCACACCAGATAATATGGTGATGCTATGTTGGTTGATTCCTCTCGCAGCTAGTAGAGAATATTCTAGCAACGTTTGGGCGGCATTGTCATTATATTACGCCCCGGGTACCCTCGCCGCAAGGAAAACATGGCAAATGGAACAAGGTGCATCGAGCATCTACGCAAGAGGCCGAACCCGGATATGTTACCTCATCTACTTGGTGGACAAGACACAACAAGATATATACTTATAAACCAACACTAACCATCTAAATTTCCTTATAACAAACTAGGAAATATGTAAACCGATTAGGACTCTATCTGTAACTCTACCCCGGACTATATAAAAAGGGGTAGGGAGCCATGATTGGTTATCCCAGCGCATCCCAAAAAGATTGAGCTCATCCTCCATATAGCTCCACCCATAGGAACATTATTGTGATCTCCTACTCGTAACCGACCTCGAGCGCACATCGCACAAGCAATAAAGATCATCATCTGCACTGGACGTAGGGTACCCATACCTGACCTAGTATAAACATACCTCGTGTGTTACCCCCTCCACTCGACTACCGTGATACCCAAATTACCATTTGTTTGTACATAAAAACAACGAAAGCGTCAAGTTGTGCAAGATACATTATGCTGTCATCACTAAAGGAATGCAATGGCTTGATAGAGGCCATGGTGATGGAATTCTTCAGCTAGTTTGTAGGATAGGGACTTGAGAGTCATTCTTTTGATTTTGTGTCTTAACTTGTATCATCATATAGTGGAGTGTGGTCTAAATACCATGGGTCTATTCTAAACCGCTATACCTATTCATGAGCCTTGTTATGGTACACCCATTACCTTCTAGGAGGTAAGAGGTCAAATAAATCCGAGCCCTTCATTTTAAGAAAAAGTAAAACAATTAACTAAAGTTAAAAAAGAAATAACCAGCAAAATTATTAGTTTTAGATGGAAAATTATGTCAACGTTACTGTCCATCCACCTAATTACGGGAATGAAGTATGATTTGACATGCACGGCAAATCACCTTCACATAATTTAAGTATTAGAAATGAAGTATGATTTGACATGCACGGCAAATCACCTTCACATAATTTAAGTATTAGGAAATTGTATTACCATGGTTGGCCATACACGTACAGAGTTTACTTCCCAAATTAACATCTAAATTTTCTCAACTAATTTATTCGCTCAATCTATTTTCTCTAGAAATTGTTATCAATGAACTGTCGGGCGGAGCAGCGATTTGATGACGAGTCAAATCTATCTACAAGCAAGTCTCGTTTCTTGTTTTGATAATCTAGCTGACATGTTTCTTGTATTTGCATTCCAAACCGTAACATACATCTAGCTAACATACATGTTAAAATCTACAAGCAGGTGTTCAGAGAATTTGGCTGGAAACCGACTGCCAAGACCTAGTGCGGCTGTGGAATGAGGGCATGAATCATAGATTAGCCGTGTTGATGATGATTCTGAGGGAGATCTGGGAGATGAGTCTGAATTTCCAAGACTTTAAATTTTCTTTCATTTCTAGAAGATGTAACCAGGGGCGGATCCAGGGCCCGGGCTGCCCGGGCTGTAGCCCGGGGCGAGTCCATGTAGCCCCTTTAACATATGTGGTGTTTAGCCTAAAAACTATGATCTTAATTAGACAAAAGGAGGCCTAGGAAGCAAGATCAGACTATTTTGAACGTGAATCAGCAGCTCAGCCCGGGGCACAGCCCCGTTCTGGATCCGCCCCTGCATGTAACAGAGTAGCGCATTCAATAGCAAAGCAGGTCACAGGTGATGACAGGTCCGGGTGGTGGCATGTTAGCCCGACTTGCATCGAACACCTGTTGACCGCAGATTGTAATCCCGGAATTGTTTGAGTAATGAATCTCCCAAGTCGCAAAAAAAAAAAGGGCTGACATAATCTAAAAACCATTTAGGGTGGTGGCTATCAGCCTATCACAAGGTAGGTTGCTACTACTTTGCTCGTCACTCGTGCCTCCTTCGTGGGCTCGGCCACCTCCCTGCATTCCCTTTCTAAACCTAGCACCAACGGTGTATAAAAGGGAACTAGCAACAACAATTCTTATATAAAAAAAAAACTCTAAATCCCTATACAGGTATATATCCCTTTACCTTAAATTTTTCCTGTCGACGTCGTTTGAAATTTGTTTGAGATTTGCTGGTATTCGTCTAGGAAGCTGGAGGCATGTAAAACATTTTCACATTTGCTTTATTTTCGGGAAGAGAAAAGGAGAACATCTTACAGTTACAAAGAATGAGGAAAAGAAATAAAAGAATGATTATTCACGCATATATATACATCGCAATTCGTCAACCAATCAAATTGAAATGGAGTTTTCAATAGCCTTTGCTATTGGTCCTTCGGCAATTTTTCCGTATCTCTCCATCAGTCCCAGTTAGCGGGCCTATGTTGCCCATCTTAACCATGGATGTGGCAAAGTTCCTAAAGAAATCTTGTTGGTTGGCTGCAAACCGATGAACAACGGGAGCGGTCGTCGCCTCCGCGACAGCGTCTGACAGCATGACCTGGTCGGAGGGTAGCTGTGCGGCGCCGTGCAGGAGGTTACCGTAATACTTGTTGTCAAACACGTTGGGGGTGACCCGGTCTAGGTTCTCCAGTGTGTCCTCTGGCTGCCCAGCTGCACAGTTCTCTTGTGTGAACTGACACTGTACTTTACCAAAAGTGTGCGCTCCTGAAAGAGAAATTTGTCGTTGAAATCAGCATGTAAGCCATGGTACAAAGAAATGTAGAGCTATGAAACGTACACAATTATATTTCCTTATAAATAATAAATGTGTTAGATTAAGTCAATATTACCTTGGAGGGCGACGAGGTCAGTGTCGTCCAGGTTAAAGTTTCTGAACTTCTCCTGGAGCTTGTTGAGTGGATCGAAAGGGCTCGGTAGGTTGTTGGCGCTCGCGATGTTAGTGGTCATGCCGTCTCGCCGGCCGAGCAGCACCCTCCATCGTGGCCCTCCGGCCTGCAAACATGCAGTTCACGATTTCGTCAGTTCTCAGTTGAAATCGAAAAATTAACGTGGAGCAAAATTGGGAAGCTAGAGCCAGCTAGTACGAAACACTAGTTGTTCACTAGAAGAAGCCATCTGATGGTATGGGTTCTTACAAGTTCGACGGAGATCTCGGCTGCCAGGGCGAGGATGTCTGCGCACGAGACGATGCCAGGGCACGCTTCCTCCAGCGCGCTCTTGATGTCATCGACCACCTCGAAGCCACGCGCTGATTTGTCGTTGGCAGGCACGTGTTTCTCGGACTGGATCGCCGGGAGATCGTCGTCCAGCAGAAGGGAGCCATCGCAACCCTGAAACAGTTGGCCGTTCATTGATGTCGTCAGATATTGATCAGCCACGGGCAGAAGCAACTAAGCAAGCATGAACTGTGTGCTCACGTTGACGAAGCAATCGTGGAAATGGAGGCGGATGAGGCTGGCCGGGATGCGCGGGTCGGAGACGCGCGCGTCCTGGATGACGCGCCGGACGACGTCGTAGGCGCTGGGGCACGACTCGTCGTAGAACGCGGAACTCAGCGCCACGCCGCCGCTAGGAGCGTAACCGTGAGCAGGTCCAGCCAAAGCGAGCAAGAGCGCGCAGTGCGCGGCTAACAGCAACCTGGGAGACGAGATGCGCGAGGAAGCTGCCGCCATGCAGGTCAGAGTTGCTACACGTGCAGGAGATCGAAGCTGGTTGATGGAATGATGGCTACTACTACTAACAGTGCAGACTGCAGGCAGGCTGGTGGCTCCGTCTAGTGCCGGTGATTGCTGCAGACGGAGCTTGCAGTTGCAGTGAAGAGAGCCGGAGGATGCGAGAGGGATGGATGGATGCGGCAGCTTTTATAGTCTCGAGCTAGCGAGATGGGCAAGCGGACTGTTTCCCTGGAGTCGATAGGAGGATTATCTTTGGAGTGCGTTTGACAGTTTCCAAGTGGCGGAGCATGTCAATTTGTTGCGGTGTTGACCGATGAGGGCATGAGGCGATGTACACGTATGATTGCGGCCAGACCAGAAGCGGTCGTAACGAGCACGAGCTAGTGACCAAAACTGTACATTTTATATACGTGTCTAAAAAAGTAAAGGAAAAGATAAACATGCGCTATTGCTCAGCGACTCCGATGAGTTGGGGCATCTCCGCTTTCCAGCTGTAGGTATGGAGCAACCCAAAAGTTTTTGGAGGTGAAATTGACAATGACCTATTCACCTCTACCAAAGGTCTCTAGAAACTAAACAATTTGATTTGTACATGCAATTTAGGGTGGAGGGTGTTAGCAACAATCTTTGAAAATGTTTTTAAAACTTGCAAAAATAGAATACAGTAGAAATGTAACCGGCTTGCGTGAGCCCTCTTACCACACCACTCAATCAATTGTGACCATTTACATCCTACTCTCTCCATTACAAATTATAAGATGTTTTGTTTTTTCTAGATAGATTACTTTTACTATGTCTCTAGGCATAATATATATCTAGTGCATACTAAAGCAATGTTTTATTGAATTTTAAGACCTAAACTTGTATTTTAAATGAAAAATCACCTAAAATTCTTAGATCTCATAAAGCTCTATAACTTTGTATATAAAGAGCATGTATCCATCTAAGGTCGTTTAAAGATTAAAAAATAAGTTTAAAATCCAAGAACTCAACAAATAATAATATTTGGCCCCTACACAATTTGAATAAACAATTATCAATTATAAAGTTTTATATGAACTCCAAAAAATTGGTATAAATTTTGTCTTTATTTGATTTTATTTTAAAAGTTTATGAATTTATTTCCACCAAAACTATTTTCAAAGATGGGCCAACTTACCAACTACCTCTGAAAATAGAGCACTATCGCCTCTAGAAAAGAGTTTTACAGGGGCGGACCATTAGTTAGATCGCTCACATGACTTTTTTGGGCTAGCTAAGATGACAACTGACTACAACATGTTCTAAAAATTGTTTTTGTAGTACTCCCTCTGTTTCAAATTATAAGTATTCCAACTTTCTTAGAGAGTCAAAGTATCTCAAGTCTGATCAAAATTATAGAGAAAGTTATAAAGATTTATGACATCAAATAAGTATACTATAAAAATACAATTAATGAAAAAAATCTAATGATACCTAGTTGATATTATAAATGTTATTATTTTATTACATAAACTTGGTCAAACTTGACATGCTTTGACTCTCCAAGAAAGTTGGAATGACTTATAATTTGGGACGGAGGAAGTAATGGATTAAGCTTAGCCCACGCAAAGAAACAGAGCCACCAAGCCCTTGGTATGCGGTATGCCCAGGTAAACCTATTGTCCCCAAAATGTTCCACCACTCACAATGCACTATCTCCCTCACTTTTTTCCCATGAACACATTGCTACACGACCACTGTATAGGGTAAGGGTTTTGGTTAATGGCCAATATATTGCTAGCCATTATGTCCATGTTTTGTCACCAGCCGAGTATTGGATTGTGTATTACCAATGATGATGATATGGCTATGGGCTATCGTGAGGTAATACCTTAGTCCTGTGTTGTTGGATTGTATTGATAAGTGGACATTGGTGTCCCTATAGGATGTCCTTGCATCCATGGATATTGCCTGGTAAGGCATGGTGTGGGACATCAAGCTAGGGATGTTGCCTGATGATGCTCTAGGTTGTTTGTTGTGTGTTGGGATGAGGTGTCTATTGGATCTCCCACTCAGGGGTCTCCTGTTGGCCTTATATAGTTCAGGGAAAACATTATAAGTTGCTCTGATACTAGGATAATTTGAAAATACCTCTAATTATCATTGAAACACCTAAACCTTAATTTAGTATGTAGAATCGGATCAAAATGTTTACCAAGAAATTACCCACGTATACTATTATGAAAAATACATAGTAATCCCCTAAATTTGTTTCTACTTGCCCACTTCTCAGTTATGAAAGACAACTTAAAATAACCCTTAAATTTACATCTAAATTGCCCACACGTGCCTATGTAAGATAATGCAAAGTAATTCCCTAAACTTTCTTTTAAACTACTAACATCCGCCATCATGAAAGACAATATAAATTAACCCTTTAATCAATATCTAAAGTACCCACATGTCGTTATAAAAAAATAAACTAGCATATCCCTCGAATCTACTTCTAAATACAAATATAGAAAATAATTCAATAACCATAAAATGTGATATATGATGTTTCTAAATCACATCCTCTAACACTATCAAAATAAAAGTAACATAAATGATATGTGTCACTACGTCGACCAAGTGAACATCCATATATTTGGACAAAATGTTATATTAAAATTATATAAATTATGAAAAATGAACCCCTTAACAAATTACAAGCAAATGACACTGACAATTGACTTTAAATTGTATGAATGTTGCATCGTAATAAAGTTTGTCAATGATTTCTTTATATAATAACTTTACATTTTAATTAAAACATTATGATATTAAACTTGTCGGGGTTATAACCCCGGGGTATCACAAGGCACCGACTAGGTAGCAGGCCACGTGGCCCGCAACGCATCGGCGAGGAGAGGCCCAAGCGACCGAGGCCCCGCAAAAGACGAGCATCACAGGTCAGGAACTAAGGCTGGGGTCGGTCGCGACCCATTCTCCAGCCCTAGCCGCGCGACGTTCGCAAAGTACACAACCTCTCCCCATTATGACCCTCAGAAGGGATGAGGAGAGGTCGTGTCTGGCCAAGCGCTCTTGCTCTGACAAAAGCGAGCACGCTGCACTGACCCCACAAGGACCGAGGGGACAGCAGACACCTCAACCCGATCAGATACCAACCCTATGCCACGCCACACAGACAAGACAACACCGCCTCAAAGCGGGGATAACGGGTACAAAGACCACCGACCAGATATGGCCCGGCGATACGGATATACAGTCCCACCCACTATGGGATGGGATCCACGACAAGGGTCTCAACATAGAGGCCATCTGGACCGACTGAAAGCCCTGACCCCGACGATTGAGGTCATGGCCCTCAGCCCTATGAAGTGACCAGGCGATCGACAACTCAGGGCGGCTATCAACTCCCATGCGACGCCCCGGATAAACTAGGAGATAGCAACGAAGGCCAAGACGAATACCGCGTCGCACAGGACGGCTGACGAACCACCACCGTGTCTATAGTGCCGCCACGGCCAGCACAGTAGCACCACATCACACCCTGCCGTGATGTGGCCACAAGACCATAACGATAGCCACGCCTAGACGAACACTGGAAGATGGCGTAGCTTTAAGCCAAGTTAGCTAGGACCTCCCTCAGGCTCACAACCCTTTGTATTAGCCCTGGCCCCGAACTCTATATAAGGACCGCCAGGGCAACACATTCGGGGTCCCCTATTAATTCACGCATTCTCCATCGTAGTAGGGCTCCTAAAGCTTCCCTTCGAGCAGCCCTTCATCTAGCTTATGTTCTCCTACCTCTTCCACCATTCTTGCACCCCCCATTATAAGAACTTCAGAGCATTCAAGCGAGGAACACACACTCAATCATCTCTAAGACTAAACATAGGGCCCTGGCCTAAACCAGTATAAATCCTCGTGTCTTTTGGATGCTACCATCATCTTCCTAGAGCAGCGTGGCAATCATATAAGTTTACTAGTCCGGTTTACAAAACACCGACAGTTGGCGCGCCAGGTAGGGGACAGTCACACACTCTCGATTGTTGAGAATGAAGTAATGGCTCTTGGTGCGGCCCCCAGCAGCCGCATCCACTTCTGAAGCCTCGAGTTCACCGACATCAAGGGGCCAGCTCTCATAGACGGTCTTCTCCCTAGCCAAGCCTTGCGCTTCGAGGACTTGGACTTCATGGCCGACCGCCTTGGTCGGCTACAACTGAGCGAAGAGAACGCCTGATCATGGACCGGCCCAAGACGATCCCATGATCGTCGACTCCGATTCGCTAGCATGCCGAGTCGACGCCTATCTCAGGGTGAACCCTGAGCCAGAGTTGAGCCGACGCGTGTTCTACGTGTTGGCAAACACTTTTGCCCAACTCTTCGGAGGTGGGCCCCTGCCACCAGAGGCTGAATTTGGAACTCTAACACTCCACTGCCCTCCGAAATGAGGGACGTGATTGTGCTCTTCGAGCAAGAGCTGGCCAGGTGCAACGGCCGAACGATGACGCTAGATTCCCACGAGTTCATGGGGATGATGGAGCAGGACCCAGAGTCCCTCTATGACCTCTTGCTAGCGACCCTTGAGAGCACGGACTCCGATTCCGATTTCGAGGGGAGCTGCCCTCCGACGAGGGAGTGCAACATGTTGCACCCTTTGGAGGAAGGGGCAGTGCCGGTAGAGGATGCAGAGGACGCTGCGTATTCGATCCCTCGCACCCTCGGGGAACAGGCCGAGTATGACTAGGAGCGCCTAGAATGAGCTAGGGCGTGGGAAGCTAATCAGGTCAACACATGCCACGACGACAGATGCCCTAGTCCGCAACACCTCGATGCTAAGGGCATGTGGGCATGGGCACACCGCGTGTATGATCAAATCCAACAGGGTTGGATGGAAACACTAGTCTTCCCTCGAACCAGCTAGAATGTCGCGACAGCTACCATGATCAGGCGGACAGCCCCTGAGCCCTCAACCGATGAGGGAAAGAGCATCCATCAGGAACTACGAGACCTGCTGGAAACCACGGTGGTATAGCAAGCTCAAAGTTCCACAGGGAGGTGACATTTCGAGGCTAGCTTCGTACACATCTCCTTGGCATGTGGTGCCCTCGAGGGGACCACGCGCCAAATGAGCTCTGGCTAGATGATTGTGGCGCGGCGTGAAGGCAGGAACCTTCCCCAGTGCGTACCCAATACGTCGGAAACCACAATGTCGGACCAACTCAAGGTGCCAGGCGCCCTGGGCTAGACTGGGCGACCAAAGATCAGCTACACTATGGTGACAGCGACCCAGACAACCATGGCCAGCATCCCAGGGTATGGGATGCTCGACGCAGCCTGAGCCCGAACGCCTATGGCCCGTAGGCATTCATAAAAAGGATCCAGCAGACACCATTTCCGGCATGCTTCCATGCACCGCCGAACATCGTCAAGTACTCTAGGGACACCAACCCCTGCCGTATGGTTGGAAGACTTCTGCCTCGCCTATTGGGCAGGCGGAGCGGATGATGATCTCTTCATCACCCGGTATTTGCCACTCTACCTTGCAGAGAGCACCTGAGCATGGCTCAAGCATCTCCCCATGAATAGCATCCATTCATGGGCAGACTTCAAGCGCATCTTCATAGGAAACTTTTAGGGCATGTACGTGCACCCTAGGATCTCAAATCTTGCAAGCAGAAGGCGGGAGAGACTCTACGCGAGTACATCCACCGCTTTTCCAAGCCATGCAACAAGCTTCCCGACATCGTGGATGTGGACGTGATTAGAGCATTCTTCTCTGGCATGACCAACGAAGCACTCGTCCACGATCTCGAGCGCTATAAACCGCCAATGACGTGGGAATTGCTTGGCCTCGCAACAAGCCATGCCTCTGGTGAGGAGGCCGTCTGTGTAGTCCTTTGCAAGCACAAGGCAAGGCGCAAGCCAAACCCATGGACGAGGCTAGGGACCGCAACTGACGTATAAAAGGCAAGAAGGACAGTTGGAGGCGACACGACAGCGAGTTTGTTGTGGCCGTCAATAGGGTCCACAAGCAGAAAACTGGCAAGATAAACCATGTCAGTTTCAACAAGATAGTCCAGATGCTAGGTCGCAACCACGGCTATCCAGTCAAGCACACCCTCAAAGAGTGCGACCTCATCAAGTGCTACTTCAGTGGCTACTACAAGACGACCGGCACGGACGAGCTATCTGGACCTACTGACAATGAAGAGAAGGGGGATGCGTATCCTGACCTGAGAGGGTGCCTCATGATCTTTAGTGGACCAATGGCATACAAGTCTAGATGTTGGTAGAAGCTCACAGCTAGGGAGGTCAATGCGACTGCCCTATGCAAAGTCGTCCTGGCATTCCTGAAATGGTCGGAAACTATGATCACTTTTGACAGAAAGGATCACCCCAACCACATTTCACAACTAGGACACTTCCCCTCGTCGTCGACTGGATTATCGGCAAGACCCACCTTTCTTGAGTCCTCATGGATGGCAGGAGTAGCCTCAACCTTCTCTACACCGAGACTTATGATGCCATGGGGCTCTCATGGTCGGCTATACAACCGTCTGGTGCTCCATTCCATGAAGTCATACCTAGGCTCCAAGCCGTCCCCCTTGGGCAAGTCAACTTACCCATGACATTCGAGGGTCGAGCCAACTTCCGCACGGAGATGCTCACCTTCAAAATAGCGGACTTCCCTGGTGCCTATCATGCCATACTGGGCCGGCCATGCTACGCTAAGTTCATGGCCGTCCTCAACTACACCTACCTGAAGTTCAAGATGACTAGCCCACATGGGGTCATCACTGTAGGTGGCGACCTTCAGCAGGCCCACCTCTGCGAATGGGAGAACTACGACATCACAACAGCTACGAGCCAGCCCCCGGGGGCTAATCTCGAACATGATTTCCCTACGTGGTAAGGGAGCACATGAAGGACGTGCTCTATGACCTCGATCGTGGTATGCAGCGAGGCAGGTAGCAACACGGCTCATGGATGGCGTGATCGAAGAGCGCCACAGGGACTGCAATAGGGCACATTCGTCGACATAGCAAGCCTTGTGTCCCAGGCCCTGCCGCATCAGGCACCACGAGCAATGAAAGCTGCGACCAGTGGCATGGGCGCTAAACGTTCGCATCAAGGCTTCTCTCAGCCTGCTGAAAATTTTGTACATAACCATCAATGAATCTCTTTCGAGCACAGAGATCGCGACACGCCTTAATAAGTGCACGTCAAAGCGATGCTCTAACGATGTATGCGCCCAAGAAACCTATGTCGATCAGCGCGTGCCTGATGACATGGTTCACTCACAGGGGCTACACCGCAGCATACCGCACATCGATGCCCACCGGGAAGATCATCACAATCCAAAAGAAAAAAGAAAGCACGAAACACCAACTAAAGAATCTTATTCATCAAAGGACCCTAGGTACAACCTAAGGCCCCTGGCCACCACCGTAGAGGATGTCCTCCATGTTCACAGTGGCCACGATAGTGGCAGCAGTGGCGGCAAAGCCGCCAACCATCTATGCTCGCTCTGCCTGGCTGGTATAGTTTGGGAATCTGGGCGCCACTTGACGAAAATTCTGGCCGGTGCGGAGCTGTAGGGTGGCGAGCACAATGCCAGCTCCTTCATGGATTCTGGTCACAACCGCGCATTCGCAATCCTCCATCAGAAGAACCTCCCAGAGGCGAGCTTCCTTCATCTCATGACGGGGGCTGTCAGCTGCTCCTCCAATGCTGGCAACGAGGGGACGTGAAGATCGGAAGGAAATTAAGAAATAACAAATGATGAGTGAGACAACAGGACATAGAAGCATCCTTACCCACAACATGGGCCTGGGCATCGGTGGCCACTGCCTGCATGGTAGTGGTCTCCCTCTCCAACACCTTGAGGGCCACCCGAACAGCCTCAAGACAGTGCTCCAGCTGGCTCACCTCACGGGTGGTGTTGGAGTAGCATTGGCGGGCCTCGTCTGCCCCATGGACAACCTCATGGAACTCATGTCGATCCTCCAAAGACGATGATGATGAGCTCGACCCCCTGGAAGGTGGGGTCATAGCATGAGCAGCGCCAGCAGACCCTATGGGCATGGTGCAGGAGGCAACCCTGCAAAATGCACGCAATCAACATAGGTCGTACCCTCGAACTTGAGCATCATCCGAATGCACTAACCCTTGATCACGCAGGCAAGGACGGATAAGCAGCGGTGCCCCACTGGCGCCCGACGGCTCCTCCAATGGCCACTTGTCGTGACTCATCCTCATCGGTAAGAAAGTGACACCAGAAAGAGCTAGAGCGAGAATAGAGAAGTGATGGAGTTGGCGACTCAGGGCGAATGCCCCCTCGCCACATTGGTCCTAAGATATTTGTAGCTGCTAAGGATACTCAAGGCACATGTGCACCCACTCACATTTACTAACCACTTGGAGAACCTCATAGAGCAGGTGAAGCGATCAGAGGGAAGGCAGAATGATAGTCGTCCATGAATCAAGTAAGCCACGCGCATCCCCACTCTCTCCATACCGTTTCAATTTGCACGTCCGCATTTCACAGCGCATGATTAATCGTGTTAGGCACCATTAAGCCACGATGTAACTAGGGAGGCTGATCGCCCCCAGAGATCGTGTGCCGAGCGACCCACCGTGACCACGACCCCGTGTCGTACTTAGGAAACCTAGTCTTAGGCCGGTCCTTAGAAGGGCTCAAGGCCACAAAAGGGATAGGGGTAGGGAGGAGATGGGCCCCCATGGCTCTAAACGATGGTGCGGAGCCACATGACCATCTCTCTGAAAGGACCTTGATGTCGCCTAGAGGGGGGTGAATAGGCTTGTTTAAAACAAATTGGCAGCAGAAGTTAAATTCTAGGAGTGGCACTGCTGCTCCCAACATGCAGCACTGCCGCACTGTGGCACTGCCACACAAAAGTGCAGCACTAATGCGCCTACAGACAAGCTCGAACTATAATTCAAAAATTGTCCAAGGAAAAGTAGATCGAGTAAATTACTGATGTTCGTGGGGTAGTGTAGAGCCTATTCCACCACCTGGATGTTGGCGGAAGTGCACGAGCAAGTAGATCGGGACCAAACCCTAGAATCACCATAAATACAAGTATAGCAATGTAAATCATGAGAACACAACTGAGACACCGATTTATCCCGTGGTTCAGCTCGCTACTAAGGCTTGCCTGTGTCCATGTTGTTGAGGTTTCCACAAAGGCTTTGGGTCTCTTTCAGTCCTTTCCTCATTCTCAAGTCAAGAGAATGAACTCTTGAGATGAGGGGTGATTTCACTAGCTGTTTGGGGTGATTACAAACCTCCTAGAGCTACCACACAAGTTGGCAAGCTCCACGGGCGATGCTTTAGCCAGCTAGGAGCAAAGCTCCAAGAGTAATAAACACAACCACGACCAAAACATAAACCAAGTGCTCTAGGAGACGAAGAACAGTTGGGGCTGCTCTCTAATGCAGTTTGGAGGCTCAAACTCTCTTGGATTTGGAAGGGAATCAAAGGGAGAAGCTTAAGGGGCTCTAATGGTGAGTGAGGGAGAGAGAGAGAGCTGCTCTCTTCTGTTCTTGGACGAGCTAAATGAGTGTAGTGCTCCAAATAGATGTTGGACAGGAAGGAGAAATGTATAAATACCCCCTTGCCCCAACGGTCACTTAAGTCGTGGTAGTGCCACGGCTCAAGTGCGGCAGTGCCGCACCAGGCAAGACATCAAGGGTAAGAGTGAAGTGTTGGTTGTCTTGGCTGTGAATCTTAGGATGCATGTGTAGGTTTGAACACTTGGTAGCACATGTTAGCTTAAGCATTGTGTCCCTCTTTATAGTATGGCTTTTCCTATACTCAAATTTAAAATATCAAAGAATTTAAACACCTTTGAGTTGGTCACCGCATCCTTTTTATAATAGTGAGCTCCACCATCAAATATATTGTCCTGATTCCCATTATGCCTTAAGCATATGACTTGAACCATTTTAACCACTTGAATCTTCAATGTCTTCATATGCCATTTCTTCTCAATATCACTTCATAAGGGGTTGCAATTATCTTTATCTCATCTATTCGAACAAACACACCTTAAGCATGTGACTTGAACCATTTTAACCACTTGAGTTCACCTCAATGGCTTCAAGTCACTATCACTAATGATTTGATCCTCAACACAATATGACTCCTCATAGCTTGATTAGTTCATTGACTCAATGCAAGTACTCTCTTCTTCACCTTAGCCATGATACCTCGGTCCTCAAGCCATCGCTTGCCCTTCACTGTCGCACCCAATTTTGCATAGCAAAACCAAGTACTCATATATGTGCGCCCAGGATGTCCAAACACACACATATATCATAAATTGCAATAGTATCAAAGTAAAGTACTTATTACATCGCATATCTCATCATAAAGTTAATACAAAGTTTGCTCAAAGGCAATATTATTATAATCACAGTGGAATAACTAGCCCAACTGCAATAGAGACTCCAACTGGTGAACGTCTCCCTAGTAGTCCTGGACATCCTCCGGAAACTCTTCATATCCATTATCTGTTACCCATCTGGGATTTTCATTGGATGTAAAGCAAGTATAAGCTCACTATACTTAGCAAGTATATCAAAGGGATCTATGAGGCTCAAAAAGGCTTGACACTATTTGACTGTGGTTCGCAATTTTAGTTGATCAATTTTTAGCATCCTGATTCACTACTTTAATGAACAGTCCCAATTCCCAAGTGGTATTAAAGTATCATCAAGTTTATCTCAATTCCCAACCATCCATCATCCACAGTAACCACTAATCTCGAAGGATTCAGACCGCTCGTATCCGTGAGTACGGCTATTATAACAGGTTAATTATTTCTCCAGAAATTGTACAACTTTACCCACCGAGTAGTGATTCCCAATGTCGGGGTTCGCGAGACCCACTACACCTCTTCCTAGGAAGTGTGGCAGAGTTTCACTATGAAACCCTTAGCTAGTTGCACTAACAGGTCGTAGCTATAAAGGAATGGCACACGTGGGCATCGCAGCACGGTGCACACCCTAACAGAAAAAGGAAAGATACCCTCTTACCCCTTACTGGAGCTATAGATGAACTAGTACAATCTAGTTAATAGGTTAAAGTTAGAGCCATGTGACACTTAGGGTTGTATGGTCCCTCCTGGGTTGCCGCTTTAGGATTAAGTCTTTATGGAGAGACACTAGAGTACTCAACCCCGTACTCCAGCCCCCTATCTGTTGCTAAAAAGCTCCATTTTATCACATTGCATATAGCCTTTAATCATGTTTAACAATTATTTCATGTAAAGTGTTGTAGCATCTATCCAAAATGCCTACCCAATAATCCTAGGTATCAAGGATATGTGGTACAAGTAATCATCTAGGTAAAGTCCTTAAAGACATTTCAAATTAAACACATGCATGAATGTAAGTGGTAACAGTTCATAGGTAACAAGGGGCCTTTGGTACACTTGCCTTCCTCAAAGTCATCCTAGGAGTACTGTTGATCCTGCTGGGGGTCCTCAGTCACCTCAAATGGCTCACCCTCTAATCATGATCCAATCATCAATCAAGCATCATACCAATCATTACATGCATACAAGATAGACTTCCATTAGAATAGTACACCAAATAGTATAAACATAAGTTGAAAAGCTTACAAATCTATTCTATGCATTGCTATGAACACATGAGCGAAAGAATCACTCAAATCGAACTTAAAACGTGAAAGTTATGCATGAAATAAGATGTAATGGCATTTCTATAAATAAACTAAACCTATTTTTGAATTAAAACAACTAAAAATATAAATAATCACAGTTATAGGACTGTGGGCATTAAATCTGGAAAATATAGGGGCCTAACCGAATAAAAATAGGACTAGAAAATAACTACTTTGAATTAAAATGGACTGTGGGTTCATTGTGAGAAAACCAAAGGGCCTTTCTAAAAAATGAGCGCGGCTGTCAGTGGTTTGGTCCTGGCTGTTGACCGGGCGGCCACGTGGCGACTAGGGATGGGTGCGGTGCACCACGCATGCGTGGGCGCACGCTGATGTGGCCGGGTGGACTAGGTCCATGGCTTGCTGTGGACCGGCCACTTAACAGCGAAGGGGTACGAAATCTGGATCGCACATTCAAGATCCAACGGCGCTGATTACGATGGGACAGGGGATTACCGGCAACGACGGCTCCCACGGCGGCGCCATGGCCACATGACTGGAGATCGCCGGTATGGCGTTCCAGGGCACAAAATCGCGAATGGAAGGCACGGGGAGAGTCGGGAGCTCAGCATGAGTCTGATGAAGGTCCTCTCAGCGTTCGGGACGGGCTCCAGGGGCTTGGTCGATGGCGGTGGAGCTCTAGAGAGAGAAGTACACATGGGTGAGGTTCAATCTAAGGAATTCGTGACCAAATCAATGAGAGGGAGGTACCTACAGGCGTGGGAGGTCACTGTGGAGCTTCGAGTGGCATCGACATCAGCGATTGAGGCGCGGGAGAGGGAAAGCTACGGTGGCGGTGGTTCTCGGCTACGAGCAGAGGATGGGAGAGGAGGCGGGGCTCGGCTTGAGGTTTTATAGGCCGGATGGTGAGCTAGATTAGGAAGGGGAGCAAGCGGAATTGGCCGCTTTCCTTTTGTGGGCGACGGCGCGGATGGCTTGCCATCGGCGGTGACTGGAGAAAAGGAAAGAACCGGGCGGTGAAGAACGGAAAGGCTGAGGAAGAAGAAAGGAAAGAAGAAGAAAGGCGCTAATAGGCGGGTCCCATGGGGCAGTGAGGGAGAGAAGAAAGAGAGCGGCGAGCGCAGTGTTGTGGCCCGCGGTGCTTGGCTGGGCCACGCGCTGGCGGGTGCGGTGCGCTGCGTAGCGCGGTGGAAGCATGAGGCAGGCCGAGCAGTGGGCCGGGCGACAGGATAGGCTGCGCGCAATAGCATGCCAGTGCAGAAGAGAAAGGAAAAGAAGGACTAGGCTAGAACTGGGGTTGGGCCAGAATAGAATAAGATGAATTTTTTTCCCAAAACCAAATCTTCTTCCAAATCTATTTTCAATTCTAAGCCAAATTCAAATGGGATTTGAATTCAACTTCAAATCATCTAACCCTACACTCAATCAAAACCAATATGCTTCAGCATGAATGCAACAAACAAGTTTCTAAACCTTATAGTTTATTTTATTTATTCAATATTTATTATTTGGCCTAAGTTAAAAATACCTAGAAAATGTATTAAAGGATAGGAATAAATTGCTAATTTGTAGTAGAATTTTTGGGTGTTACATTCACCTTCGCTTAGTCCCTTGAAGCCCTTTCCTTGCTACCTTCACCTTATCAAGTCATACTCAAGTCACATCATATTAAGTATCCATTGAAAAACAATTTCTTCAATAGTATGATCCTTTCTTGAATATCTTCTAGATATGAATATTGAGATCAATCAAGCTTTAGTTTGATTCACATAAAGATATATATGAATCAACATCAATATGGTCAAGCCAATTCATAATTCCTTATATCCTCTTCATTTTGGCTTGACACTCCTAATACTCACTTCAATATCTATCTTCATACTTCTAGCTTGATCAAAGCAATGCAAAGTGATTTTCCAAATCTTTATCCATACAAGCAAACCAACATAGAGACCGACTTATATCTAATATGAGTTGTGTCCTTTGTCATTTAAACCTTTGCTTGGTATTTCTTCACTTATGCATTCTTGACTCATTCTTCAATCCTTGATCAAAGCTATTCCACTATCAAACTCTTCTTGTTCATGCAAAGCAAGCCATTATTGTGACCAATCCAAAATCATCAACTCATGTCTCTTTTAACATTTGCCAAATATGCTTGCTTTCTCATGATACTATGATATTCCTCAACATAGAAGCCATTTCATCAACTCCATTTGCATTGTTGTCTTTCTCTTGAACTATATTGTTTTTATGATCTTCCAATACAATAATACACAATTTTGGCCTTCATTTGAACATTATGTGGAATATCATCAAGTTTGCCTTCTTGTTGAACCTATATACACTTCTCATTCCACAATCCACAAGTGTATGCAATAAACTCAGTTTCCTGTTCAATACTTAGCAAACTCGTTAGACCTTTAATGGTGTTGTCATTCAATTCACCAAAACCCACTAAAGGGCTAGATGCACTTACAATCTCCTCCTTTTTGGTGATTGATGATAACACAATTAAAGCTTATAAGAGATTGATAAATAATAAGATTTTGAATCTATGATATAGTGAGCTCCCCCTAAATGTGTGCATTGAAAGAAATTCAAATTTTGGTCTCAAATGTCAAATGCACATATTCAAGATAAAGTGTGGGAACTCTCCTATATCTTATCATCCGTGGGGTGCAAGGAGTCATCATGATAAACATGATGCTCATGGCAGTTCATGCACTCAAGAAGTTTCTAAAGCTGTCTGGTGCGGCACTTTTGTGAGTGAGCGCGGCACTGTCGCACAGTGGCAGTCAGAGAAAATAAACAACACATCATTCAAGGCATAAACATCACACACTAGCATATATGGTTCTTATCAAGAGCATCAATTTAAACTATCCTTGCACACACCACACAATAAAAATTGAAAAATATTATATGCCTCCCTTTTACCCCTTTAAATCCTCATATCAATCTCTTTCCCTTACACTCTCTCCCAATATTTCTCCCCCTTTGGCATTAATCTCCAAAAAGGATCTCTCCACCAAAAGGAGGAAATAATGATAGACAAGTGAGGGCAAGAGGTAGGTAAAAGTTCAGCATATATGATTTCTCTCCTGAGTTTTCTACGAAACAAAGTATGCAACATGTTAAGTCAAGATTCTTGAGAAGTCAGCATATTTAGCTCATACCTCACTTAGATGACACTTTTAGCATGAGACTGACTCATGCCATCACCACAAGAGATATCAACCAAATATCTAAATAATTCTCTAATCGTCACCACAAGAACAAACTCATGGTGTGACTCAAAGTATTGCATACACATGCACATACTAGCATGTAAGGGCCTAGATGCACAAAGGTAGTACAAGAGTTCATGGAGCGATATACCTTTGCTCTAAGCCTCATAATCTCCACCGTGATCATGATATTTTGGATTTAGTGCTTTGATGGGCTTGGCATAATGCAAAAAGATTTCATTTGTGCCCCTCTTTTAATCATGACCATCATGAAGATTTCACAAACTTGTGCTTGATCTCGTTTGAAAGTCCATTGCTAGCACTTGTCATTTTGAGATACCAACTGAAGACATATTTCTTGATATACCGAATTGAAAGATTATACACTAATACCAATTGAAATATGATCTTCACAGTTTTGACACCACTTGAAGGAGAGTCTTCACAAGTTGATGCCAATTGGAATGGATTCTTGTATCTCATAATGTCACTTAGGGAATGCTCATAAAGACAAGAGACAGCATTAAATTGCACAAGCTAGAGTTTCACAACTAGTTATCATTTTGGATATGGAAGGCATGTAGATCACTAATTGCAAAACCTCATAACATAGACTAAATTCCCCCTTTTTGATAGTGCATACATATATATGTGGAAGTCAAGAACATATGCACTTTTGGTCAATTAAGTCCAAACAAGGGAATTTAAGCTATATTATGGAGAGTAGCTACACAAGAGATAAAATTGCAATCCAAAAGAATATAAGAGATAACTTTACCAATTTGGATTGAGTCAATGTAGCATACCCATGAGAAACTCATTCTCACCAAGAGACTACATAAATTCACTAGAAGAAAAGATTAGTCTCAAAAGACACAAGACATAGAATGGGCTCCCCTTAATATGTGCATCAAGTACTCGAATTACTTTGGGAAGTGCACTTGAATCGGTTTAAGAGTCAAGAGGAGTTCATCCTATATCTTGGTCAAGGCATGATAAATTTGCAACAATTGAAATTATGCCAAGGAGACATACCACCACCAAGGTAGATAGATCACCACATTGATATGACCATCATAAGTGAGACTTGATGATTTGGATAGCCATAGTTCTTCACTTGATGACTCATGGTGAATTAGAGCTCTTATGATCATCTAAGATCCATATTTTATTTCTAGTTCTTTCTTTACCTAAAGCAACTCACACAGAGAGCAAAGGTAAAATTTATGAATTTTGCAAATAGTGAACTAGGAGTTACCACTCTTTGTTGATAAGATCCTGGGTGATCAATGGGATGGATCATGTACATATTATGAGTTCTAGAGAGAAGAAATAGCAATGAAAGCCCACTCTTCAATTCTTTTCTCCAACTCATTCAAATCTAGTTCCACTAAAGGATTGGGGTATTCGACAATAAACCAGGAGCACTTGGTTTATAAAGACCAAGACCTCCTAGAATAACCTTTGGACCACCCAAGGATTCCATTGGAACCATCCATCCTCCTTTGATGTTCTCCTTTTTTCAATGTGTGTGAGACTACTCAATATTAACTTTGAAAGAAACCATTAGTCCCACAAGATATAGGCTTAACTCCCCCTCAATTTGTGCATACAAGAGTACACAAAGTACACTCATGCACATCAATAATTATGAGGTCAAGAGAGAAGTTTACACTATATTCCAACTAATCTTAAACTCCTTCAAGCTGCATGCAATCCAATTAGTTTTAACTGGTTTCAGTTGCTTCCAATTGATTTCAAAGAGTTCCAACTGATTGTAGTCCATTGCTGCTACTTGTAATTTGATTGCAACTCTTTGGACCCTTGTGTGAGTCTTTCTCTTTCATTGCATATCCTTTAGACCAAACTGATGCTTATCATTTTTACTGATTCTTCATGATCAATCTTGAGAGCCACCTTAATCTTGTTGTTTTGATGCAATCCAATTCCATACAGTGAGTTTTCAGATTCTGTCTCTCTTGGAGAAAAAATTCATATCTCTCATACCACTAATCCAATATGCATGAAATTTGGTAGAGATGTGCACCCATGGATCCTATAACTTTTGTAAAAATTTCAGCTCATTTGGACTCCATTTGTTTAGTCAAATCAATTTTCTACCAAAACTGCTAAGGCCTGAAACTGCAGTGCTGAAGCTGACAGAATTCAACTCAAAACTGACTTTCTTCTAAACCAATCTTCATGCCAACTGTACAACAAGTAATAGGTGTGTATAGCATGCTCACAAAGTTTTAGGACAATTTATCAGTATTTGAACTTCCAAATCCATGCTTGAAGGCAGCCAATTCAGAATTTTAATTTTCTGGACAGATTTGATAATTCCCAATTCTTCTCTTCTTGTCCAATCTTGAGGTGAATTTGGTTTAGAATACTCACAAGATGATATTTCCATTCAGTTCTCTTATTGATACTTGTAGTCTTGTGAATTCTTCCAATATAGCTTATCCAACTCAACCTCAAACTTGACTTTATCCAAACTGAAAATGTTGGTCTCTTTGGCCTCTAGCAACCTCATCTTTCTTCAGGTGAAGAGTAACCATTGGCTTGTGATTTATTTAGTTAAACATGCACAACCTCTTTTTCTTTATTTTCTATAAATAAGCTCAACACAAGAGGGCATTAGTAACACAAGCACTAGTTTCTCATTTAGTAACCTTTTATGTGTGGAAGATAAATGGGTTACTAAAATAGAGAAACCTCATAACATGGACTAAATCTCCCTCAAACCCTCATGCACATTCTTTTGAGTGGAATGGAAATGTAAATGTACATGGTTGGTCAATTAAGTCCAAAAGGGTAGATTTAAGCCATATTATGGTGAGTGGCTAAAATAGATGAATCAATTCCAAATTAACTAGAGAAAGCACATCACATAGTTTTGGATTGATGATCTTCCTATGATAGCACACTCCATTTGAGAAACACATTCTCATTTAGTGAGACTACACAAATCACTTAGAGAGAAAGATTAGTCTCACAACACTAGTCATAGAAAAAATTCCCTTTTGATAAGTGCTCTAAGTATTTGAATTTCTCACATAGCACTTTACTTAAGAACTTGGAATTTCACTCTATGTCTAGGTCATGGCAACAATAGTGTAATCAAATTGAAATATGCCAAGAAATACTTACAACCATTTGAGCATGTAGAATGCCATAAGATGAGAATGATAATTTGGCAATCTACCATATGACAAGATTTCATCAAGTAGAGGTTTCTTGAATTGTGAGTGATAAGCACCTCTACTTTAGTTTGAGCTTGATTCTTTATTCTTGGCTTTCTTGAAATTTATTTACATCCTCCAATGTGAGCCAAGTTTCAAAATCCTTTAAACCAACTCATAGTATGCATGAACATAAAACTTGCTTCATCTTGATATTCTTGGTTTGAAGTCCACAAAGAAAACCCAAGTCATGTATGTTGCTTGGTGTGGATGATCAATTCAATTCCAATCATACTTTTCTTCTAGAATGACCAATAATCAATGTATATCATCAAGTGCTTTATTTTCCTAAGTGTCTACACAAGACACAAAGGAGTAAAATTTGAAAATATCATGCACTTGTGATTTTAGAGATTACCACTCCTTTTTAATGTTTTGGTGAGCTCTTGGTTGTGGGACCAGAGATTGGTCTTGAGTTGACCTTCCATTCGAGTTTTATCTTCTTCGTGCTCAAAAGTGGGTTGTAGGTTTTTTCCTTGAACTGGACTATTGAATCAGCTCCTGCTGACTGTGTAGGTGTGGCACTGCTGCCCTCAAGTGTGGCACTGCCACGTGCAGGAGTTGCAACAGGTGTTTGCTGTAGTGTAGCATCAGGTACGTCAGT
The DNA here is from genome assembly GCF_019320115.1 of Miscanthus floridulus. Lineage (NCBI taxonomy): Eukaryota > Viridiplantae > Streptophyta > Magnoliopsida > Poales > Poaceae > Miscanthus > Miscanthus floridulus. The sequence continues at coordinate 73,772,296 of NC_089596.1, read as the reverse complement.
GGAAATAGGTGCAACAGCAACTTGAGGATCCTCCTCCATAGTGGCCTAGATTTCTTGTGGTCTAATATCACCAATAGCCATTAGCTTGATTGCCTTGCAAGGTGGTTCCTCATTTCCTACACCATGAACAAGATCTTGTTCTACTAGAGAGCCATTAAAAGCATCATATGGTAAATGATTCATTAAACTTGAAATACTCTAGCCACTCTTAACAATTCACAAACACACACATATTTGTGAACTACTAGAGACTACACAAGTCAAGTGGCTAGCTAGGAAGGGTTAGGTACTAGTTACCGAGGTGAGTATGAAGTTAGAAATATATCCATCAAGTTGTCCTTGGGTCAATCTTGAGAAAATAGAAAATATGAATAAGATTGATAGCTTGAGATGATATTTTCAATTAACTTGCTCAAGCACCCCAAAGCTTCATACCACCTTCAAGTACCTACAATACTCATCAAGCACAACTTGGTACCCAAACTATGTTGGGTCCATCAAGGTTAGTCACAAGAGACTTAGGCACCCAAATGGCCTTTGTGCTAGCACGTGGTGAACAAATCACCTTTCTAGCACAAGTGTCATTTTTGGGCCTCCTAAGCAAATTTGAATCAATTGATGAGTTGAGCTTAGGAGTGTTACCCATGGGACAATCCATACTTAGATGTCCCTTTCCTCATCAAGTGTAGCAAATGCGGTGCTTGATCTTGTAAGACATCTTTTTATCTTGTTTCTTGTTTGCTACCTTGCTAATGAGCCTCTTTCTTGATGACACAGGGCTTTCACTTTTCTTATTAGAACTTGAGCCAATTTCATGTCCCTTCTCATTGCAACCATAATACTTCCCCTTGTTTCTTCTTGTCTTCTTCTTTGGAAGTGTGGCTTATTCATCAACCTTGTTGGAACACATAGAGGCATTGTGTCCCATGTTAGAACACTTGAGGCACTTGACATGAGCCATCTTCTTCTCTTGAATCTTACTCATGCCTTTGTTTTCTTTTTTCAAGGAGCAATCTCTTATATGGTGACCCTCCTTCTTGCACCTGAAGCAAGTGATGAGAGTCTTCTTTGGTTGAAGTTGCACCTTGGTGGCCTTAGGGGCTTTGCTGTTGTGCCCAGGTTCGGCACTGCCGCACTGTGATGCTGCACTACCGCATCCTGGAACCTCTGCAGCCTTGAGCTGAACTACGGCATTTTGGACAGATTGCACTTCTTCAAATTTCCCCTTGACTTTAGCACTATTGGACTTGTGTTCTTCTTGATGGGGCTTGATGCATGCTTCAGTTGATCCCTTCTCAAGCTTCTTCACCGTGTCTTTATGGTTATCTTGAGAAGGTTGAGCATTGCACTTGCCCTTCCATTGAATCAAGTCCCTTCTTAGCCTCTCAACTTCTTCCTTGAGCTCTTCATTTTCTTTTGTAATGGAATCATCACAAATTTCTATAAGTACTTGCTCAATTGAAGGTTGGCTTGCTTGATAGCAACAATTGTTAGCACATGATAAAATAAATGGAACTTGTGTACATGTGCACTTGTGAGTGTGAGGTTGGTATGATTTTACCGTTGTTATCACAACCTCATGAGCAATTTCTAGCATGAGATGAGAATCCATAAGCTTCTCATGAGAGTACAAAAGCTCATCATGATCTTCTTGTAAGATCTCATTCTTGCTAGTGAGCCTTTCCACCTTGTCCTTGAGCACATAATTCTCATCTTCTAATTTGGCACCACAAGATAGAGAGTTAATAGTACGAATTTGCTCAATTGACAAGTTCTCATACCTTTTGACCAAACTAGCATGAGAGCACTTAAGCTTTTCATGCTTTTTGGTCAACTTCTCCAAGCATTTGATCTTATTGATGAGAAACTCTTCTTGCTCATGAAGTGTTTCTTCTTGCTCTTGAATTTTCTCTATGAGCTTGAGCACCATCAACTTGTCTTTCTTGGTTAGATGTGCCAAGTATTGATTGAACTCATCATCATCACTTTTAGCTTCACTCTCACTCTCACTTTCACCTTCACTCTCACTCTCACTTGCCACATTCTTCTCTTTCTTTGCCATGAGACCCAAATGAGGAGTGGCATAGAGAGTTGAGTTTCTTGGTGAGGTGGATTCATCATTTGGCCTCCACCGATCACAAGTTTCTTCCTCCTTCAAAATATTAGTCTCACAAGAACTAGAGGAAGTAGAAGTACCACATGTAAAAGCATTATTCTCACCAACTATTTCATTACCTTCCATTAAGTCATATGTTGGTGAGGAAGTGGATGTGGCATGATCACTTGGACCTTTTGGGAGAATCACTTGAGGCTCTTCATTTGTCGGTGAAGTTGAGCACTCCTCAAGTGGTTCCTCAAATGAGAGCAACTTCTCATTACATTAGGACTTGTCATATTTTTCTAAGTGTGGTCTAAATGATATAAGCATCATCAAGTGGTTCATCATCTCCAAATATGACGGCATCAAAAACATCTTCACTCAAAGCACTAAATAAGACATTAGTAGCTTGAGCATTGTGTTGTAAGCATTTCACTTCCTCTTTAGATAAGATGGTCAAATCGTTACTAGGAGGTGAAATGCTTACATCTACAATCCGCTCAATATGAGGACCCATGGCCCTAAAAACATCAAGCACACTAGCAGACCAAGATGCATAATTTGAGCCATCTAAAAGTAGAAGTTCTAGAGATACCTCCTCACTTATCGATATCGTCTCTCAAGGCGGTTAAGCCCTAAATTGAGAGCCTAGCTTTGATACCAATTGAAAGGACCTTGATGTCACCTAAAGGGGGGTGAATAGGCCTGTTTAAAACAAACTCACAGTGGAAGTTAAATTCTAGGTGCGGCACTGCTGCTCCCAAGGTGTAGCACTATGGCACTGCGGCACTGCCTCACAAAAGTGTGGCACTGTCGTGCTTGCAGATAAGCTCAAACTATAATTCAAAAACTGCCCAAGAAAAAGTAGATCGAGTAAATTACTGATGTTCCTGGGGGTAGTGTAGAGCCTATTCCACCACCTGGATGTTGGCGGAAGTACACAAGCAAGTAGATTGGGACCAAACCCTAGAATTACCACAAATACAAGTATAGCAATGCAAATCACAAGAACACAAGTGAGACACCAATTTATCCTGTGGTTTAGCTCGCTACTAAGGCTTGCCTATGTCCACGTTGTTGAGGTTGCCACAAAGGCTTTGGGTCTTTTTTAGCCCTTTCCTCGTTCTTAAGTCAAGAGAATGAACTCTTGAGATGAGGGGTGATTTCACTAGCTGTTTGGGGTGATTATAAACCTCCCGGGGCTACCACACAAGTTGGCAAGCTCCACGGGCGATGCTCTAGCCAGCTAGAAGCAAAGCTCCAAGAGTAATAAACACAACCACTGACCAAAACGTGAATCAAGTGCTCTAGGAATTGAAGAACCATTGGGGCTGCTCTCTAATGCAGTTTGGAGGCTTAAACTCTCTTGGATTTGGAAGGCAATCAAAGGGAGAAGCTTAAGGGGCTCCAATGGTGAGTGAGGGAGAGAGAGAGCTGCTCTCTTTTGTTCTTGGATGAGCTGAATGAGTGGAGTGCTCCAGAGAGACGTTGGGGAGGAAGGAGAAAGGTTTAAATATCCCCTAGACCCAACGGTCACTTAAGTCACGGCAGTGCCACGGCTCAAGTGCGGTAGTGCCTCTCTTCAGGTGCGGCAGTGCCGCACCAGGCAAGACAACAAGGGTAGGAGTGAAGTGTTGGTTGTCTTGGCTATGAATCTGAGGATGTATGTGTAGGTTTGAGCACTTGGTAGCACATATTAGCTTAAGCATTGTGTCCCTCTTTATAGTATGACTTTTCCTATACTCAAATTCAAAATACCAAAGAATTTAAACACCTTTGAGTTGGTCGCCATATCCTTTTTATAATAGGGGGCTCCACCATCGAATATATTGTCCTAATTCCCATTATGCCTTAAGCATGTGACTTGAACCATTTTAAGCACTTGAGTCTTCAATGTCTTTATATGCCATTTCTTCTCAATATCACTTCATAAGGGGTTGCAATCATCTTTATCTCATCTATTCGAACAAACACACCTTGACCATGTGACTTGAACCATTTTAACCACTTGAGTTCACCTCAATGGCTTCAAGTCACTTTCACTAATGATTTGATCCTCAACACAATATGACTTCTCATAGCTTGATTAGTTCATCGACTCAATGCAAGTACTCTCTTCTTCACCTTAGCCATGGTACCTCGGTCCTCAAGCCATCACTTGCCCTTCACCTTCGCTTAGTCCCTTGAAGCCCTTTCCATGCTATGTTCACCTTATCAAGTCATACTCAAGTCACAATATATTAAGTATCCATTGAAAAACTATTTCTTCAATAGTATGATCCTTTCTTGAATATCTTCTAGATATGAATGTTGAGATTAATCAAGCTTTAGTTTGATTCACATAAAGACATATATGAATCAACATCAATATGGTCAAGCCAATTCATGATTCCTTATATCCTCTTCATTTTGGCTTGACACTCCTAATACTCACTTCAATATCTATCTTCATACTTCTATCTTGATCGAAGCAATGCAAAGTGATTTTCCAAATCTTTATCCATACAAGCAAACCAACATAGAGACCGACTTATATCTAATATGAGTTGTGTCCTTTGTCATTTAAACCTTTGCTTGGTATTTCTTCACTTATGCATTCTTGACTCATTCTTCAATCCTTGATCAAAGCTAATCCACTATCAAACTCTTTTTGTTCATGCAAAGCAAGCCATTATTGTGACTAATCCAAAATCATCAACTCATGTCTCTTTTAATATTTGCCAAATATGCTTGCTTTCTCATGATACTATGATATTTCTCAACATAGAAGCCATTTCATCAACTCCATTTGCATTGTTGTCTTTCTCTTGAACTATATTGTTTCTGTGATCTTACAATACAACAATAAACAATTTTGGCCTTGATTTGAACATTATGTGGAATATCATCAAGTTTGCCTTCTTGTTGAACCTATATGCACATCTTATTCCACAATCCACAAGTGTATGCAATAAACTCAATTTCCTGTTCAACACTTAGCAAACTTGTTAGACCTTTAATGGTGTTGTCATTCAATTCACCAAAACCCACTAAAGAGCTAGATACACTTACACTCTCCCTACGTTCGAGTCATCCGCTTCGAAGTCTCCTAGGTTGACCCCCTCTAGGGGAGAGGCATCTTGCCCTCTGGCCGCTGCGGAGGCAGCTGGGGACCAACGGGATTGACGGCTGGCGATTTATGGGACATCTCATGTGAGGCACAGCCAAACTCCACATCAATTGGGGAGGATATCGGGTCCCGCTCAAATTATCCATAGACCCCAACGAGGCGCACCGCTCTGACCGTGTGGTTACGGTGGACATGCCTCTCCCTGCGTGGGGCGAAAATAGACCCGCCTATGACAAGGCAACATGACCCCCCGGGGTCGGCAAGGACGTTGGGGGAAAACAGAGTTGGGTCCCCATGACCCCGAAAGAAGTCAGGGCCAAGCCACGACTGACTCCTCCCTGCATCCTAGGTCTCAGATCTAAGGCCTGCTCCGGAGACTCGAAAACCATCAGAGGTCTATGACCTCTTTGGGAGACATCGACAAAGCCAGAGGCCGAGGTGATGCGCAACGTGGAACCCCAAAATTTGATTACGGATTGGTCACATGAAAAAGACAAGGTCCAAGACCTACAAGCCAATGCATGACTGCAAGAAACCTCGCAACCATGCAGTAAGAGGTCGGGGAAATGATCCCCCGTGACATCAAGGCAAAAATAGCCCCTCCAAGCGAGCCTATGTCAGAGAGACGACCCCAAAACCATGACTTAGGGGCACGCGACAAAGGCTGCTCAGAAGTATCGAAAAGCAAATTCCTTCGGCAGGTACAAAAGTAGCCACGCCGCCAAAACATCAAAAAAGGTGTCACCACGATGGTGATGCCAATTGACAACCCAGGGCCAGGCGCCGCCAGGGAACCAGGGGTCATAAACCCTCACAAACTCCCTCACTGGCACCATGCCCCTGAGCGACAACACGCAGGAGGAATGTGATAACTCCTTCGGCTCTGAAGGAGGGAGCAGCCGGTAGTAGCGAAACGGCCACATCACCATCCCACCCTGTCTAACAGGAGTAGAGTGATAGGGAAGCACTGCCTCATCCTCCTCTCCTCCCACCAGCAATTCGGGCAGGCCGACGACCAGCCCATGGATCCCCAAGGGGAGCCGGAAGTGACTCTAGCCATCGCCTATTTCGAGCACACGAGCCGCCTAGGCTCAGAGCAAGAAATGGCGATGAGATGGCACACTGATGTCATGTATGACCCGATGCGATGGCCATACTAACCTTTGCCCCCTGACTCATGAGATCCCTTCCAGCATCGATTGTTGGGACGGATAGCCATGGCTTTGGGTGGCCACCAGTGATCCCCGGTGGGACGCATGTTTAAGAACCATGAGGTTCTCTTCAGAAACCTTTCTTCTCTTTCATCTTTGAGAGTTAAGCTCCTCAAAGATGTTAGAAGAAACTTGGCGCTAGGGGTAGTTCGAACAGGAGAGAAGCCCTAACTTATAGACCCAGAAGTGGACCGAGTAGCCCGAGACCCCCTCGCCACGTGGCGGGCCACGAAAGGTCACGGGCAGTGACGGATGCCCGCGTAAGGGTGAGAAAGATGACGACCTTCTCAAAGGCAAGACCGGGACAGCATCAACAAGACCACTCAGCCCCGCTCGGGTCACGAACCTTGACGCATTGCTCTCCGATGTGACAAAGTCTAGCAGTCACATGCCACATCATCAAGACGTCCTAATGAAACGAAACCCAACGATCCCCTACCGCACCGGTCACATCAACCCACAAGGGGTCGAGCAACGAAGCTCGAGCAAGCCACAAAAACAAGCCCGCACTATAGCATGCATGCGTACCAGCGCTTTCGCAATCGCTTCGTGATCGCAAAAATGCTTAGGGGCTACTATCGGGGTTATAACCCTAGGGTATCTCAAGGCACCGACTAGGTAGTAGGCCACGTGGCCCGCAACGCGTCGGCAAGGAGAGGCCCAAGCGACCGAGGCCCAACAAAAGACGAACATCATAGGTCAGGAACTAAGGCCGAGGTCGGTCGCGACCCATTCTTTAGCCTTAGCCGTGCAACGTTCGCAAAGCACACGACCTCTCCCCATTATGACCCGCGAAAGGGATGGGGAGAGGTCACGTCTAGCCCAGCGCTCCTGCTCTGACCAAAGCGAGCACGCTGCACTGACCCCGCAATGACCAAGGGGACAGCAGACACCTCAGCCCGATCAGATACCTACCCAGTGCCACGCCACATGGATAAGACAACACCGCCTCAAAGCGGCGATAACGTGTACAAAGACCACCGACCAGATATGGCCCAGCGATACGGATATATGGTCCCACCCACTACGGGATGGGATCCACAATAAGGGTCTCAACACAGAGGCCATCTGGACTGGCTGAAAGCCCTGACCCCAACGATCGGGGCCATGGCCCTCAGCCCTATGAAGTGATCAGGCGATCGACGACCCGGGACGGCTACCAACCCCCATGCGACACCCCAAGAAACTAGGAGATGGCAACGAAGGCCCAGACGGATACCGCATCGCATTGGACGGCTGACGAACCACCACCGTGTCTACAGTGCCGCCATGGCCAGTACAGTAGCACCATGTCACACCCTGCCGCGACGTGGCCACAAGACCATGACGATAGCCACGCCCAGACGAACACCGAAAGATGGCGTAGCTTGTAAGCCAAGTTATCTAGGACCTCCCTCAGGCTCACAACCCTTTGGTCAGGGAACCTGCTCTTTGTATCAACCCTGGCCCCGAACTTTATATAAGGACCGCCAGGGCAACGCATTTGGGGTCCCCTATTCATTCACTCATTCTCCATCGTAGTAGGGCTCCTAAAGCTTCCCTTCGGGCAGCCCTTCGTCTAGCTTAGGTTCTCCTACCTCTTCCATCATTCTTGCACCCCCCCATTGTAAGAACTTCAGAGCATTCAAGCGAGGAACACGCACTCGATCATCTCTGAGACTGGACGTAGGGCCCGGCCTAAACCAGTATAAATCCTCGTGTCTTTTGGATGCTACCATCGTATTCCTAAAGCAGCGCGACAATCATATAAGTTTATTAGTCCGGTTTATAAAACACCGACAAAACTTGTAATTTAAAATTTAGCAGTCTAAGTTTTTACGAAAGAATATGGCAAAGTAAATTCAACATCTTGAGTGCTGTGGTGTAAACTAAAATGGCTATTTACTTTATTGCAGTAACTAAGAGCATAGTCTAGGACTTAGAACCTTTTTTAAACAAAATATAAATAAATTAGTAAAATATAAAAATAAAACTTTTGAATAAAAGGAACAATAACTATTAGAGTTTCAACTTAACATGTTGATAAAAAGATAACAAAAAAAGACCAAATTAAATTGAGAGCTAATACATATAACTTGTGTTTCAACTAAGTATGGCAACATGTATATTAACATTACTAACCAGAGGCCCTCAACAAAACTTTTTCATATTAATCCGCATGAGATGCTTTAGAAAAAATAATAAATTCTAAAAATTTTCATAATAATCATAAAGATGTAGCCATTAATAGAATAAATGATAAATTATCACAACCAAATAGAGATTTAGAAAATGAATAGAGAGGGAGAGAGTAAAGGTAATCAATTTTGAATAATTATGTTTCTAAATTAATTCACAATAATTTTAATATTTATGTAACTTAAAATTTTATGCCACGCTGGAGAGATGGCTAGTTTGATAAAAAAAAAATTTGTATAAACTCAACTTTCGTGAAATGGACATGCGACCAGCGTGGGAACATTTTTACATTTGCTTTCCAGAAAAGAAAAAAGAGTAATATGAACACCTTACTGTTACAAAGATTGAGAAATGGAAACAGAAGAATCATTTACACAAAGCCTCCCATTTAGCTAAGAGAAAAATGGAATCAATCGAATTGAATCAATGTATTCAGTGTCAGTAGCGTTTGTTAACCCTCCGACAGTTGTTCCTGATCTCCCCATCCTTTCCTGTCAGTGGGCTAATGTTTCCCATCTTAATCATGGATGCCGCGAAGTTTCTGAAAAAATTCCGTTGGTTGCCTGCGAACCGATGAACAATGGGAGCAGTGGTTGCCGCCGCAGAAGGGTCCGATAGCATAACCTGGTCGGACGGGAGCTGAGCGCGGCCCTGTAAGAGGTTGCTGTAATACTTGTTGTCGAACACCTTGGGCGTGACCTGGTCCAGGTTCTCCAGTGCGCCTCTGGACTGGCCGGCCGTGCAATTCTGCTGCGTGAACTGGCACTGTACTTTGCCAAATGTGTGTGCTCCTGAAGTGGCAATAACAAATATGTTGAGATTTGTGACAAGCCAAGGCACACACTGTCTCTTGAGCTTTCTAAGTTTGAACTGTTTGTGTTGCTACATCGGTAACGGTAATTAGATTGAGTACCTTGGAGGGCGACGAGGTCAGTGTCGTCGAGGTTGACGTTCCTGAATTTCTCCTGGAGGACGCCCAGGGGGTCGAAGAAGTTGGGCAGGTTCCTGGCGCTCTGCACGTTGGTCGTGGTGCCGTCTCGCCGGCCAAGAAGCACCCTCCACCGTGGTCCTCCAGCCTGCACACCGATCCATGCATGGTTCGTTCCGTGAGTTCACATCATCAGGCGTGAGCGTGATAGATAGAGGTAGCGCGGGTTGATGAAAGAGCGAACTCTCGAGTGCTTACCAGTTCGACGGAGATCTCGGCTGCCAGGGCGAGGATGTCAGCGCAGGAGACGATGCCGGGGCACGCTTCCTCCAGCGCGCTCTTGATGTCGTCGACCACCGGAAAGCCACGCGCCGAGTTGTTGTTGGCGGGCACACGCTTCTCGGTCTGGATCGCCGGGAGGTCGTCGTCCAGCAGGAGCGAGCCGTCGCAACCCTGAAACAAATCAGCGTACGTACGTACGTGTGTGTCAGATGATGCAATGCGGGTACATGTATGTCAGAGCAACTCAGATGACAAATCAGCGCAGCTGTTAGTTCACGTACGGTGACGAAGCAGTCGTGGAAATGGAGGCGGATGAGGCTTGCCGGGATGCGAGGGTCGGAGACCCGGGCGTTCTGGATGACGCGCCGGACGACGTTGTAGGCGCTGGGGCACGACGCGTCGTAGAACGTGGAGCTCAGCGCCGAGCCGCCGCTGGGAAGGTGACCGAGGGCGGCTCCAGCTAAGGCGAGCAAGAGCACGCAGAGCGCCGCTAACGCCGAGGCGGGAGATGAGAAGCAGGAGGAAGCGGCCATGGGCCCCTGAGTTGCAGACTAGCTATCTGACCTCTGAAGAGAGCTAGGGACCGGCTACTGACAGTGTACGCTGCTAGCTGCGTCTGCGACTGGTTGTGCTTTGCTGCAGACGAAGCTTGCAGAGCTGAGAGAGAGAGGTGGATGCGAATGCGATGCGAGGGGAAAGGGTGCGCGCGGCAGGTTTTATAGTCTCGAGCGGTAGGCGCGGAGACGGAACTGGTATTGGTTGCGCGTTTGACATGTTCCTCGTGCCGGAGCATGTCAATTTGGAGCTAGTATACTTAGTTTCCGTACAGGGGAGGGGACAAGTGGAGGACGGCTGCTTCTTCGTCTTCGCACACGGTTGCGGCGGATATACTCTTCGCTAGCTGGAGCCTGGAGAGCGGCGGTGGACGATGGCAGCTCGAGGAGGAGACGAGGTCGCGGCGAGGTGATTGCTGATGGATGGGAGCGTGTTCGTTGCGCCAGCGCGCGGTGGGAAAGCGAGAGGTGCTTGATCAAATTATTTTCCTTCTCCCGAAAAGTAATCGAATTGAAAGAAACAGCAGCGTATGGAGGCAGTGCGGTGGGGTGGGGTGTCCTGTCCTCTGTCCTGCCATCGCACACCGGCGACCAACCATGGATGCCTGCAGCTGCGAGGAAACGGCAATGGAGTGGCCGGGTCAGCGAGAGAAAGGCTCCGAGCTGAGGAAGCAGCAAACCAGTGTAGACGAGTAGTTGATGTTGCGATTTGCGAAAGTGTGCGTCAAACCAGCTTGGAGGACATGGTCACATGGAAAGGTCAACCTTGTCCGCTGTTCCGCAGCCATGCCATGCTTGCGTTGCGAAGCAAGACGTCGGCGCTTTCGCTCGCAGCGGTAGCTGCAAAAGCGCAAATGACGCACCCCAACTGATGGCCCACCTACACGATGGGCCAAACTTATCCAGAGTATTTTCCGGCCCAATTACTAATTCTCTGAAACTACGTACGCATTGACATTGGGCCATATGAAGCCTTGAACAAAGGCTAAGCACCTGCATTTTACATGACCCTCTGTACATACTTGCGGACTTACAGAAAGAAGAAAAAAAAAATCACGGAGGCACAAACGAGCGGCGATGGTCGTGGCAAGGCCAGAGCACGCCTTCCCTGGGGCAAGGAGCGAGCGGCGCCGGCTGCGCGAGGAACGTCGGGTACCGCTGCCCCGGCATCAGCACCGTCAGGTCCACCACGGCCGCCACGGGTTCCTCCACCTGCGAACAAACCCAAGGAAATCAAATCAGGAAACCGACGAGCCTAGCTAGTTTCGCACGCCACATTGCCCCGTTGTCGGCGCTCGCCAGTGTTACAGTGTACGACATCGATATGCCGCTTGCCGCTGTGCAGGGACGAGTGGGCATGTCGTTTCCTGTGTGGCACGGCGCACGTGAACCGAACGCAGTCGTCACGCACGACGCGAACAGTGGCAAACTGGCAATGCAAGGCGGGCACGACAACAGAACAGTGGCATTGCGGTAATGAGACGTCAGGAATCAGGATGGTACGGTACCTTGGGCGAGTAACTGAGCTTGTCCGGCGACGCGTCGCGCTCGCGCAGTCGAGCTGGGGGCAATCCCAGGCGGCGGCCGCGGCCTTCGCCGTCGTCGTCGTCATGGGAGCGCGAGCCTCGGGAGGAGGAGGAGGAAGCCAGGGCGGGCTTGATGAGGTGCTCGAAGATGGCCATGAGGAGGAACATGGAGACGAGGACGGCCGTGGCCGCGAACCCGAAGGAGATGGCGCTGGCGTTGGTGGCGGCGTCGGCGCCCCTCATGGACGAGGCCGCCGCCGCCGCGGCGGCGTCGTCCCTCGCGACGTCGGCGGCGGGCTCGGGCGCCGTGCCAGAGCCCGCCATTCCCACCCACGGCCTGGACATCTGCCCCGCGAACCCGCTCATATACACCTCTGCCCAGCTGCTGCTGCTTCTTCCTGCTACTGCGACGGCGCGCGGTTCTTGGCTACCGATCAGAGAGCACAGAGCACCTCCGGTCCTGGCTAGGCAGAAGAAATGCAGGCGTCAGAGGCAGTTGAGGACTCGAGGCCGTCTTATCTCCTGGCCGTGAGCATGCGACGCTTGTGAAGACATATCACGTTCTACATGTGAACACTGAAGAGGTAAAAAAAACGAAAGGAAAAGGGAAATGCGGCATGCTTTGTTGCTCCTGCGTCCCCTTCCTATCATATTGTTTCTTTGTAGGCAGGAGTGGTTAGGGATGGGCATTTTGCTGCGGGACTCCAAACCAGAACGGGACACCACCGCCAAATTGCCAATGCGTCACACCACCGCGCACGTAGGCTCTTCCAGGCGCCGCTCACTTGCTCAGCGGCGGAAGTTTCAGAAATGTAGCCAAAAAAACTGGAAACCCCCACAATGAACCCACTATGGATAGCATTTCTATCATTTTTTGGGCTTCTACTATCCCATGGCTGAGTGTAAAGCTGAAAAGGAAAATGGCAGAGAATAGTGGCAGCAGATAAACAGAGGGAGCCCGAAATCTGAAGTACACACCACTCATTCTTCAACCTGGACTTGCGTAAATTGCAGGCACCGGAAAGGGAACTCACCTTTAGCACTAGTACTTGCTGCAGCCAAGAAGCAGCAAACTGCCAGTTTGCCGTTGCCTCATCATCTACCTGCCTTGTGACCCTGCAGAGGTTAGGTTGAGCAATGGCTTTGGCTTGGTTGTCCACTCTGCTTAAATGGAGGGGTCAAACGCCAGATAGATCTCTCTCACTTCACTTGGCCCATGCATATGCATGCCCATGGTGAAGGTCGTGCAGCGGCCATGAGGACTGCAGCAAAAGGGAAAGGTGGGAGAACAAAAAGAGCGCAGGGATGAGCTGCCACCTTGCACAGAAAACATGTGAGGTCCCAACAGCTGATGGGATGGCAGTGCCAGGGCTGCAAAACAGGACTGTGTACACTGTAATCGTGTTTGGGCACCGCAATGGATGGGGAACTCTTCAGTCTTCATGCACGTAGTTGTAGCCTGTAGGGGGGTGGGGTGGAGGAGGAGGAGGAAATGATGATTCCAGAGGGTGGAAGACTGGAAGGGAAAGGCAAAGAAGGAAGAGCCAGCCAAAGGAAAAGGGACGAAAGCTACAGCAGCAGCGCATCAAAAGAAGTGAAATCTGGCCTTGTGCAGGATCCGATCAGATTTTGAGAGTCAGTGTCCGAAATTATATGCAGGTCAGGTCATTCAGGTACCGCCGCTGCTGTAAAATTGGCCTGGCCCTCTCGTGTCTCGTCTCCTCTCCTCCCTCGAGGAATCATGGCCACATCTTGTCATCTTCACATTGGAAATGATGTGCTGCCAGTCTGCAACGTGATTGCGAACTCAGCTCACACGGCATAGGCGAACTGTGTTGGCTGTGACGGAAAAAACAACGGAAAAGCAGAACCTATGTTTGGTATGTACAGTACTCAGCAGTATGATGGAGAATTGGAGATGCAAGTGATGCTTCCTGTAACTGCGAGTGAGCGGGCTCCGTTTGAATCAGTACATGGTTCAGTCTTAGACCATCCAAAACAGATGCATTAAAGGTGGGTTAAACTTTTATCTCAAATTTAGTTAGACTAACAACTAGTTCAGGTGAGGAATTAGACCAAGGTCTTAGACGCTCGAGTGCTCGACAGGGAGGCATGGAGTTCTGTGGCTCCAAGGCAGCCGAGGCCCTACCACCGGACAGCCCCGTGGATCATCCGGAGACCACATGGAACACAAAGGACAACAATTTGGACGTCTTTTTGATCTAGCAGCATTGTTGGCATTGGCACGTCTGTTCTACAATGATGTCTTAAGTATGTGTGGCAGTCTTAGGCCGTCCGGGGGACTTGCTGCCGCGATAGATGCAGCCACCCCAACATGCCACTAGCTGTGTCTGAGGAAGTAATGCATGTGTACCCCAGGTCCCCAACTCCTAACCAACATTAAACTGAAATTTTTTAATAATAATATATAGAACAGACCTGTTCAGCTTCGTACCCGTACGTATATGATTTCTTCAGGTACAGACAGGCCACGCCCTTGGTCTTGCTTTGCATGGGCTCCAAAGCTAGAGGGTACTGTAAGATACCTCTGGCGGCAGTGAACAGTAGGATATCCGGACTTCAAGCAATCAAGCAGGCTGCAGGAATCCCAGGCATGTGAAAACCTCACTTAGGATCCTCTTAGGGAACACCAGATCCGGCGAAAAAGCTGTGTGTCATAGTAAGTATACAGGGCCTGATGGGTTCACTTCCAAAATTTACAAGCTAAGGATTTGACATGCTATGATTTTGACTAATGTTTGATTGGCTACCAAAACTTTCCTACTTCTCAAATTTGGGTTGCCAAATATTTGGCAACTTTTTTTACCAAGCAAACCCATACTTACTCTATTTCAAATTATATCTCTTTGGCATTATCTCAAGTCACTTGCTTTTTTTTCTTTCTTCGTCTAATAGAAATCGCGACAAAGCTTTTGCCGTCCATTCTAAAAAAATCTCTATAACTTCCTTTGAGTCTTTTAAAAAATATTATAATTTGCAATTTCAAATAAATTCTTTATCAGAACGTGTTACATGAACAATTTAATTAAACTATGGTGATGTTGTAGATGTTAATGGGTCGTTTTATGAACTTGGTCAAAATTCAAGAAACAGAAGTTGTACATGTTATTTACCGTGTCTTAACTATTGTAATTTTTTGCAGTTCAGGTGATGGTTTTTTTAGATAAAGGAAAATAATCCAGCCTCTTGCATTCGCGTATGAATGTATAGCCCAAGATACAACCAAATAACATTGAGGCTACACAAATAAACAAATATTAAGAAGAGTGACATGGGAAAGAAAGCTAAAGCTAGTTTAAGCTCCAATCCTGCTGCTAAACCTACAACCGAGAAGAAAATCTTCATAATGGTGACTTAATTTCTTCATCTATCTCATCTTGAAAACATTTCTCTATTCCTCGTTAAAGAGCAACGACTAACTTCTGATCCCATACGCCCTCCCCCTGAAAATAACCTACAGGAAAGAATTAGTTGTAGTTCTATTGAAAACAACATCATTTCTACTTAATCAAATAGCCCAACAAAGAGCAGCTTGGGTGATGGTAACTGATGATGATATTATTAGGCGTCCAGATTATCTTATCCTATCAATTAGTGGCTAGAAGCTCCGTACTGTCCTGCCTCAACAGAGGCTCTGTTTAGATTTCAAAAAATTTCACTCCAAAGTGTCACATCGAATCTTGCGGCACATGCATGGAGTACTAAATGTAGACGAAAAACAAAACTAATTGCACAGTTGAGTGAGAAATCGCGAGACGAAACTTTCGAACCTAATTAGTCTATAATTAGACACTAATTGTCAAATACAAACGAAAGTGCTACAGTAGCCAAAACCAAAAAATTTTGTCAACTAAACGTGCCCAAAAACATGATCTTTGCTAGGCTACCATTTCGAACAGAATAAGGAAGCCTATATGTAGTATATCTTCATGATCCTTGCCTCCAAAGCAGTGATCGGGGAGAAGTCTAAAGTGCGGCTTCCACTATGAACCTGGCACGCCATGGCCAGCTTTAACAGAGGCCAGAGAGGGCAGTCGCTGGCTTTAGGACACCCTCACCACTGCAGCAGCATGAATGGGTGCCGTAATGCTTTGCACGATTAATTTATGAACCGTGCATGCTGTCCTTCAAAAAAGAATTAATGTGCATGCACCACTGCGCCCCTGGCAACTGGCATTGTCACCTACTCACCTCTCTTCCGGGGAGTGGACATTCCACCAGTACAGAAGATGAGAAGAGGCCAGTCTACAGAGCGCGGAGGGGGACTGAATTTGCTGAAAATCTGGGTCTAGACCATGGGCTTCGTGCAGTGGCTTTGTGCTGCATGCCCCGGCACAAGCAGCCCTCAGTCCCAAAAAAAAAAAGAGTAAAGCATGCATTTAGCTAGGCTCGCTTGTTTTTTTTTTTAAAAAGTTGTTGTTGCCCAATCCTCTAGGTTGTTGCTGATATGTTGTCTAAGTATCTAAAGAGATTACAATAGTTAACAATGACAGTCGTGCATTCAGGACGTGACGGGGAAAAGCCTATTAGACACAGATGGAGCCAAAGGAATTATAGAATGCAGTCAGGTTTTGACAACCCCGTTTTTCTGTATGGAGATCAGGAGATGGCTGAGCAGAAATTTATAGGTGACAGGGTGAGCAAGCCGGAACAGTTGGACGCTGAACTGAAATTGAATAATTGATCCATCGGCTCTGAATCCATGCAAAGAGAAAAGACCATGGGCTAGGCTTTCCAAATTTGTCATGTCGTCGAAGATTTGACAAACTCTGATTTTGGCTAGTATTTAGTAGGCTACCAAAACTTACCAAATGCTCATATTTAACTTGCCAAATCTATAGTAATTTTTTTTCTCAACTTTTAGCCTGTCAAATCTTGGCCATCGTAAAATTTGGAAGTCAACCAGACAAGCCCCGTATGCCAATGTCATATCAAGCTGGACGATGATTGTACAGTGTGTACACATCTACCGTGACAGGGCGTTGAAAGGGAGAGGGGTTGTTGTTGCGTTCGCTTTTCCTCGGAGTTGCAGCCGGGGTCGACGACCGCACATGCGTGGCGGGCCTCTGCGTGTCCCGGGCCCCGGCGTCGCCGCCAGCCCCCTACCGCCACCCACCGAGGAGATTAGAGGGGAGAGGCATGGGACAAAAGAAGGCGAAGGGTAGACGGGCGCGTGCGTGCATGGGAACAGTTCCATTCATAAGCCGGTGTTGACTGATTCCACGGGGCACGACGGGCCAACAGCGTCGGGCAGTTAGTTTCCAGAAACAGCAAATATTGTATCGTATAATTAGGGAACTTAGTGGCCATGTAGCGAAGTGGTCGATATGTCCGAGTGGTTAAGGAGACAGACAAACCTGCTTTCGACGCTATTATTTTGTTTTTTGCTTCGATCTTTTTTGGTTCCTTTCTTTCCCTTCGGCGCCACACACAAACCCAGGACCGTAGCACCACTGCACCAGAGTGGGAGTGGCGCAGCACATTTCTGGAAGCCCAAGCGCAACCAGATCCTCCAGCCTCGCGCCCCGTCCGCGTCTGTGGGCTTAATAGTGGCTTGGGCCCGTGTTATCAGTCCTACACACCCGTCGGCCCAGTTCTGCACGCTACAGTACATCGTAAGCGAAGCCCAATTGTCAATTCCATAGTCTCGGCATTGTTTACTTTGCACGCTACATCGTCCTTAATGCCTCAAGGTACAATTTCTTTCTTACACAGTGCTGGCAAACCTCAGGCAGCAGTGAGTTGCTCCGGACTTACTGTTTAAAACAATTTTGTTTCTGTTTTTGTTGAAATTCTTGGCATTGTTGTTTTCGTTCGCTGCCATTCAAATTTCTAATCCATGATGACTTAATGTTTGACGCAGCCTCCTGATTTTCCTTCCAGTTTTTTTCTTCTCAGCATCGCCCGTGTGCTCCAGCTTGATTGGCTTATTTCCTATCCCTGCTTAGCCTCTTCCTCAAAAGTACAACATGTGGTATGGCATGATTCATTGCTTTCATGATACGGCCGTTGCCCTGTGTGTTTCGTTGGCTCATGTTCCCGGCGTCCCACGGCCATCCTGCTGCAAGGTATCCAAGGTCTGTTTTGTGTCGCCACCAGCTCAGGAATTGTCTAGAAGAACATGAACCAAACAGACCTCAATTTTGTTTTATGCAATTCTGATTGGCGTCGACGGGTGAGACCGAGTAGCAGTGTAGATCGATTGGCTCCAATCAAACAGATCGTTCTAGCTGTTGATCATAACCAACAGAGTTCCCGTGGCAGAGATACCGCATTAAAATGCTAAACAAACAATGCTACTGCCTGTTGGCCATATTTCATGACTTTTATTTACAGACAATTGCTCTATTAATGACATTATGTTATAAAAGTCATAATTATTTTTCAATACAAATATAATGACATCAATTTTATATTTTCGAAAATTATGTATTAAATAAAAAAAATGCCGATCACTTGTTCAATGAAACAAAATTCACCTGATTTCAGTCAGATTGAGAACAAAATTCACCTGATTTCAATCAGATTGAGTACATCACAAACACCCTAAACAGGCAAACCACAAACAACTGGGCAGTTGGCACAGAAAGATAACAAAGAACAGAAGCAGACTACCAGCCCTTAATGATTTGTATTAACACCAGATGACAACACTTAAAACAAGAATTAAGATATCCAAATCGTTCACATCACTCCTTGGCTCACACTTGAAAATTGTTCTAATCTCCTAGCAAAACCCAAGAACCAAGCACAAAATTAAACTCAGGTCTTAAAGGTAGGAGTTCAAGATACTTCCCGTTCGTTTGGCTTATAAGCCGTACTTTTTCAGCCAACGAACAGTATTTTTCTCTCACAATAAATCAGCCAACAATACTTTCAGCCATGAGCCAAGTGAACAGGGCAAGTACTGATGCACTGTATCTAGTGGGATTTGACATACTCCTGCACTATGTTAAGGCCCTCAGATTCTTCGCCATAGTCCTGATGATCCAAATGAAGTAGCCAAAAATCACATTTTGCCTATATAATCCAAAGTAGTTGCTTCTTGCTTGCAGCAGTACAGTAGGAAATCAATAGTTACCTTGACGACAACACAGGAACAGCCTACAACCTTCCTCGCCTTGCCCTCAGAATCAATCTTGCAAAGCTACACAGGACCACAGATGAAGGTTGTTAAGCTCAGAAACACGACAGGGAAGGGGCGTATCCCGTATCGGATACGTATCCGATACAGATACGTCTGGGATACGGCTGGGATATGTATCTGCGGCGTATCAGCGTATCCCATCTTAGTTGGGCCAGAAACTGACGATCGGAAACGTTTCGGCCCAGTCGGATACGGCCTAGCCGGCCCAATAGGTTAATACCATCCCACTTTGCCATGCTCCCGTCTCCCAGTCTCTTGCCCTACTCCCGTCTCCTAGTTGAAAGGTTCTAATGGCTAGAGGGGGGGTGAATAGCCTATTAAGAATTTCTACAACAACACTTAACAAACCAGTTAGACAATTATGAGGCGAAGCAAGTGTTGCGCTAGCCTACTAAAAATATAAGCCACCTACCACAATTTTAGTTTCTATTGTCTCTAACCACACAATAGCTATCGCACTACACTAAGTTAGTATGCTCTCAAAAGCTAACTAAAGAGCCACACTAACTAAACTGACAAGCTCTCACAACTAGCTACACTAAAGAGCTTGCCAACTAGTTTACGGTAATGTAAAGAGAGTGAGCAAGAAAGTTATACCGCCGTGTCGAGGAGAGGGTCAATCAATCACAAGAATAAATAACAATGAAGACCAATCACCTCGGAATCAAATGATGGCACAATGATTTTTTACTTAGGTTCACTTCCTTGCCGACAAGCTAGTCCTCGTTGTGGCGATTCACTCGCTTGGAGGTTCACGTGCTAATTGGCATCACACGCCAAACCCTCAATAGAGTGCCGCACAACCAACACAAGATGAGAATCACACAAGCCACGAGCAATTCACTAGAGTGCCTTTTGGCTCTCCGCTGAGGAAAGGTTAAGAACCCCTCACAATCACCACAATCGGAGCCGAAGACAATCACCAACCTCCGCTCGACGATCCTCGCTGCTCCAAGCCGTCTAGGTGGTGACAACCACCAAGAGTAACAAGCGAATCCCGCAGCGAAACACGAACACCAAGTGCCCCTAGATGCAAACACTCAAGCAATGCACTTGGATTCTCTCCCAATCTCACAAAGATGATGAATCTATGATGGAGATCGGTGGGAGGGCTTTGGCTAAGCTCACAAGGTTGCTATGTCAATGCAAATGGCCAAGAGAGTGAGCTTGAGCCAGCCATGGGGCTTAAATAGAAGCCCCCATGAAATAGAACCATTGTACCCCTTCACTGGGCACAACACGGGGTGACCGAAAGCTCTGGTCATATTGACCGGACGCAGGACCCTAGCGTCCGGTCGTGCGATGCACGCCACATGTCCCCTCTCTTCAAATACTGAGTGCCCGATCCCAACGGTCAAGTGATGATGGACGCTGGACCTCATCGTCCGGTCGTTTCCAGTAAGCATCCAGAAGTGAGAAATCACGACTAGACGCGTCCGGTCATGCTCGATCGGACTCACCCAGCGTTCGGTCACTCGGTGTCTTGTCTGTGCGCTGCCACATCAGCAGGACCGGACACAACCCTCCAGCGTCCGGTCACTAAGTGACCCAGTGTCCGATCAGAGACCGACGCCAGCGTCTTTGCAACTTCTACTGATCGGACGCGGAAGTCCAACCGAGGCCAGTGTCCGATCACTTACAATGACCTCCGTCTTTTCTGTATAGGGCGTCGGTGGCACCGTCGGACTGTCCGCACTCTATGGGCGAACACTCCGTCGGTGAAGTTCCTTACCCTTGATCAAATGTGTGAACCACCAAGTGTATCACCTTGTGCACATGTGTTAGCATATTTTCACAAACATTTTCAAGGGTGTTAGCACTCCACTAGATCCTAAATGCATATGCAATGAGTTAGAGCATCTAGTGGCACTTTGATAACCGCATTTCTATACGAGTTTCACCCCTCTTAATAGTACGGCTATCGATCCTAAATGTGTTCACACTCTCTAAGTGTCTTGATCACTAAAATAAAATAGCTCCTACCATTTATACCTTTGCCTTGAGCCTTTTGTTTCTCTTTCTTCTTTTGAAGTCCAAGCACTTGATCATCACCATGGCATCACCATCATCATGATCTTCACAATTTCTTCATCACTTGGAGTAGTGCCACATATCTCATAATCACTTTGATAAAATAGGTTAGCACTTAGGGTTTCATTAATTCACCAAAACCAAACTAGAGCTTTCACCAGTCTCTCCCGTCTCCCAGTCTCTCCCACGTGCAGCCGCCTCTGCCTCCACCTCACACAGCCGCCTCCGCCTCTGCCTCGCGTAGGTCTGCCTCCCACTGGCCACCAGTCCTCCTCCGACCTCACCGACGACCAGTCTCCGCCCTCATCGCCAGCCTATGTAGCTCGCCCCCATAGAGCCCGTTCCCTTCCGCCACGCATGGCTTAAGGACAGACGCGAGCGTGCACCCGTCGGGCATCGATCCTAGGGCTGCTGATGCCCGCATGTCACCATAGACCCACAAGGCCTCGCTAGTGCTCCAGGATGAGTACGCCCCGACGAGCGCGTTCCAGGAGAAGACGGTTCGGGCGGGCGACCAGCCTCCGCCCTCGCCTCTGCCCTCACCGGCGACAAGGAGCCCCCTGCTTAGGTGAGTTCCTCTCCCTCCACAATCCAATTTAGAGCTGAGGCAATGCGCCCTGCCCCATTAGGCCAAAGGCCATTACCCCTTCCTAATTACTGATTAGAGCCTTTTTTATTTTGTCCAATGTTCATTGTCCAGTATGGCATCTCCAAATTTGAGTAGTGTAGCCAGTGCTACTGCTAGTGGTAGTGTGGGATCTAGGTCTAGAGAAACAACTGATATCAAGGCTCCGCTGTGGGATCATGTCACCATTCTAGAGAGGCCTAAAGCTGGTGGAGGAAATGCTCTTTGGAGATGCAACTATTGTCCATTGGAAAAAAGCAACAGCTACACTAGAGTTGAAGCTCATTTGCTGTAGAAATTAGGGAAGGGGATTATCAAATGTTTGAAGGTTTTCATATGAAATGCTGAGTGAGATGAGGAGGGAAGTGGAAAGGTGCAAGGAGCTGGTGGAAAGAGCAAAGACACGCACCATTGCTTTGCCTGTAGCTCCTTCTTTAGGCAATTACAACAAGAAGAACAAGAGGGGACCTGCTTCTATATTGGAAAATTCTTGGGCATTGCAAGACCACAAGCACTTGGATGCTTTAATTGTTAGAGCAATGTATTCTGGAGGGGTATCTTTCAACTTTCTAAGAAACCCATATTTTAGAGAAGCTTTTGCATTTGCTTGCAGCCGCAATTTGCAAGGTTACTCAATCCCTGGGTATAACATTGCTAGGGAATCACTCCTGAAGCAAGAAAGAAGGCACATAGAGCATCTATTGGAGAGTACAAAGAGCACATGGCCAAAGAAAGGGGTCACAATCTGCAGTGATGGTTGGTCAGATCCTCAGAGGAGGCCAATCATCAACTTCATTGTTGTTTCTGAGAAAGCTCCAATGTTTTTGAGGGCTGACATTTGTGAAGGAGAATATAAGTCAAAAGAATATATTGCTGAGAAGTTGAGGGCTATTATTGATGAAGTAGGGCAACAAAATGTGGTACAAATCATCACAGATAATGTTGCAAACTGCAAAGGTGAGGGTCTTTTAATTGAAGCTGAATATGATCACATATTTTGGACACCTTGTGTAGTGCATACTCTCAACCTTGCTATGAAAAATATATGTGAACCCAAACTGCCAAGGACACCTACTGATGAGGATATGCATGTTTGGGGACAACTAGAATTTATACACAATGTTAAAGTTGAGGCTACTATGATCAAGAATTTCATAATGAATCATGGCATGTGTCTTTCCATGTTCAATGAGTTCAGCCATTTGAAGTTGCTTTCTATTGTTGAAACAAGATTTGCATCGGTTGTGTGTATGCTAAAACAGTTTGTTGAGGTAAAAGCAGCTCTCCAACACATGGTGATTAGTGACAAATGGAGCATCTACAGAGAGGATGCTTCAACTGCCCAACATGTAAAGGAAAAAAATACTAAGTGATGTCTGGTGGGGCAATGTAGATTACATTCTTAGGATCACTACTCCTATCTATGATATGATACGCTTTGCGGACATCAACACCCCGTGTCTTCACTTAATCTATGAGATGTGGGATTCAATGATTGAGAAAGTGAAGAAAGAGATATATCTGTATGAAGGGAAGGAACCAAATGAGGAGTGAGACCTCTACTCTGTTATTCATGATATATTGATTGCTAGGTGGACAAAAGGCAATAATCCACTGCATTGTTTGGCTCATTCACTCAATCCAAGGTAACACTATACACTATATAGTTCAGAATTCAGATTCTTTGCTCTTTATTTTTTAGTTGCTCATCTTCTAAATTGTAATGCTAAATTACCAAATGCAGATTTTACAGCAACAAGTGGCTTGAAGAAGGTGCTAGCCGACTAACCCCCCCTGTAACACCCCGATGTTACATTGTAATGTTTTGCTAAAACATTTCGTAAGCATCTAAATTATGTGCATATGTGTATGACATAAAGTATAACTCAATGTTCGGCACTTGAAACATTCATACGAAACATGAGTCCGTGGTTACGTTTCATATAATACTGTGTAATCGAATTGCTCTAGAAACAAAAAGGCTAAAGAACGTTTGGCTAACGGTGATAAAATAGGTGTGGTCGGACAAGGATAGCTGGTTAGTACCTCGAGTAGGCTGGGTTTGGATTCTGACACGGAATCATTCGTTTCAACGTCGTTCGCGTAAGTTTTGGAGGTGGTCGACGAAGCCACTTTTGGCAAGCTCTGTGGAGCGATCGGCTTAAGTAGTAGGACAATATCTTGGCTCCGTTAGATAGCTTAATGTACCCTTTTGTGCATCGAATAGTTAGTTCGGCTTTTGGAGCATCGTGTACAAGTTTTCTGCTTGCTTTAAAAAGCGTGCGCGTCACTGGAATTGACACTAGGCGCGGTCACCGTTGGCCTGGCATGCTGCTGGCATTGCCAGCGCTCTGCCGTGCCGGCCGCGTTCGTGCGCGCACCGCGTCCTCCATCCTACCGGGCACGCGCGTGGCTCTGGCATTGCGCGCCAGGTCCGCCTGCCCCCGCTACCGGCCTCGGCCACGCTACTACCCGCTGACCAACTTTGCAGCGCCATGCCCTGCTTCTGCACTACATTGGCTAGGAGCACGCTGGGCCCGCACTACATGCCGCCCGTCGTCCCACCGGTCCTGTGTCCATTGACATCTTGTTGGTTGCTTGTGCGCTGGGCGACAACCTGCCCCGCCGTCACCTCGGCATCGATGTCGTGCTACCTCTTTTGTCTAGCGCTGCCCGACGCGACGGCGCCATACTGCGCTCGTTGCCTTGCCGTAGTGGCTGTGCAGATGACTCGTCTGTCCCGCTATCCCGTAGTGGTGCTATTGGCCCGAGCGTTGACGCCGCAGACGAGCCAACCCATGACCTCCCCTGCCCCACTGTCCCCTTGGCCACCGAGGCGATTCTTCTCGATTCGCCATGACCATAGCAGTAGACTCCAATTTAGCTTAGGCTCGGCCTCGTTAGGTGTCTGGCTACGTCCCGTCCCCACCTTGCTGTGTATGCCCTTGCATAGGGCCAAAATTTCATAATCCCGCCCCACCGGCTCCATAAGGCTGGGCGAACGCCCTCCAATGGCGAGCCAGTCACTCAGTGCATCTCGTAACGATTCAGTGCACCCACAACCTCGCCGTACCCTCCTGAGGACCCCGCGCACCGTAGCCGTAGCTTCATAGCAGGCCAGCCACCACCGCCGCGGTCGTGCCATCGCCGGGCGCTGTCAACTCGTCGGTGCGCACACGGCCAGCACTACTCAGGCTTCCTCCGACTAGACCATCACCACAAGGGCCTTCGTGGGTGGTTACTCGAGCTCATTAGCTGTTTGGTTTGTCTCGTTGTCCCTGTGGCTTACGGGAACGCCTCCGCCATTACAGGTCTGGGCTCACCGCCAGGGAGGGATTCCGAGACGATGCCCCTGCTCGCCGAACCGCTTCTAGACCACATGTGCTGCCTTGGATGTACTCATCGGCCCCTTAGTTAGGTTTTGAGGACTCGGGTGTCACCGGCGTGGCCGTCCTGTGCCCGCGCCGTCGCGGCGGTGCGTGCCCTGGGGGCCAGGGACTTAGCTGTGGTGAAGAAGTAGAAAAGGGAGGGTGCAGCTATAAAATGGTAGACTGAGGAAATAGTGCTCTGGTGCTCGCGGAGATTATCTAGGACTTCGTGGGTGCCCGTGCATATTTGGCAACGCGCGCAGGCCTTCCCCGTCGCGGGCCGTTGGTCGTCTGGGCCGCGCCTCCGCATGGGCCGCACGGTGGCCTACTGCCGCGCGCGGGCAGGATGGCGCACTAGGCCGAGCCGCGTGGTGTGGGCCGACGTAAGAGAATTCGGTTTTCTTATTTTTCCAGAGGATAGAAATGCTTATTCATTTTGGTTATGAATCCAACTTTGATAAATCGTCGTAAATTGCGTGGTTGTCCAAAAATAGTGAAACTACTTTTGTTAGGTTCACAAAAATACCATCTATCTGTTAGTGTAGTTAGTTCATAGCTAGCTGTTATGATTATAGGCTCATAAATTCTAATTAGAAGACTTAGCATTATGTAGATTAATGTTTGTATGAATTCTTATGGCAAATCGGTGATAGTTTTAGCGTTAGAAATTTTACAGTATGTTCACTAGGATATTATGTGCTTGCTGTAAATTTTGTAGCCTTATAACGAGTTGTTAGATAGAGTGACTATTACCTTTGCTTTATTGCATATAGGGTAAATTAGCGTTCGGAGTAGGAACATTGGTAATTGCTATAAGAATAGATGCCATGTTTAATACTTGTTGGTGGTGACGGTACATAGCTTAGACTTTAGTGGGTAGATCTCACTTAGTAGTTTAATAGATGTACTTTTGCATTTAGAGAGGCTGTTGCCGTAGTGTTAATCATTGCATCATCATTTCATGTAGATCACGAACAGGTAGACTTCGTACCCGTCTGTGAGCCGGAGTACGATGAGGTGATCGAGGAGTATGAGGAGGAGCTCTTCACATAGGAGGGAGCCCAAGAGACTATTGGTACTGACCTTGTTGACCCGGCACCTGCCCAAGGCAAGCCCCGGTGCATAACTCCTATTTTTAAATGATCATTGAATATATTTATATGATATGCATTTACGTTACATGCATTTTTTGGAAACTACATGCATAAATATATCCACCATGAGTCCTACTAGTATAGGTCGAGTAGCTGCTATGCTCAGGATGTCGGTAGCGTGAGTAACTTGTCGTTACTCGCAAATAGGTGATTAAACTATGATATCATGATGAAATAATGGAAAGGAAAAATGGTGACCGGACAGGGATGTGGATTTGGTACTGGTGGGTATAAGGGGTTGTGTCCTATGGCCAACAGGGCATAGTCCGGTTACATTTTTTCCCTATCTGTGTCGATTAAGGACCAGTCATTGCATATGACTCTAGGCAAGTCACAGACTATTGTCCCGAGCACATACTTGGGTATGGGCGTAGGGAAGACTCGCTGCTCTCTTGTCGCGGATCCAGCTCTTTTTGGACCGACTGATGGGAAGAGGAGGTGGAGGAGGTCCTTGCACCGCACTGAGTCCAGGACTCAGGGGCGGGGGCTTGGAGTCCAAGTTTGGACAGGGACCTAGACACCTGGGACAGGAGAGTGGTGGGTTAGTCCTGCTTATGCTTGGGGTACAAGCGGGGCGTGTGTCTTCGGGGCACCCAGCTGGGCACATTGATTCGCAAATCGCCGGGTTATCCAGTACGGCTTGTCTACGGTTTAGCACCGTAGTAAGAACTAGAAGTGAAAAAGGAGAAGGAACAGTATCAATTGCTCAACTCTTGCTTGAAAGTAGAACATGTGCTTATATAGATTGACTAGATGAAAATTTAATACGGCTGATAATAATAAAGCATCAATAAGGACTCACTATTAGTATTGCTTTCTGCTAAAGAAAACCAGCAACCATAAAGCCTAGCATATTCCTTGGAGTTGGGAAAGTATTCCCACTGGTCGGATAAGTCTTGCGAGTATATTGTGTACTCAGGGTTTATTTACCCCTGTTGTAGGTGATTGTAACACCTCGGGTGTTTAAATATTAAAATCTGACATGTCATCATATGCATTGTAAAGCATTTGGCATTTGGTGAAACTTTGAGATGCATACGCTAAAACAAGTTTATATTTATGTGGTATGTGTTGCATTGTATTGTTTGACTCAAGTTCAATGTTTGTTTGGAGTTTGAATTTTTCCAGAAAACCCCGCTTTTCAACATTTAAACCCTACCCTGAAAATCCATTTCAAAATCTAAGCATATTTTGGGGTTGGGCCCAAAAGCAAAAGTGTAGAGCTTGGCAAGTTATACAAAGTTTGTTTTTGGAGTTTTTCAAGTTGTTTAGAAAATTTTTGAGTAAATCAAAAAGGCGTAATTCGGTAAATTTCCCTATTCAAATTCAAAAGTTCATTTCAAAATCTAGACCGAATTAGGAGATGGTTATAAAAGCAAAGTTGTAGAACTTTTGATTTTGAACAACTTTTATTTTTGGAGATTTTTGAGTTGTTGCAAAAATTTAGGAGTAATTTGAGTTTCAAACTGGAGGGCAATTTTGTAAATTCGATGAACAGTACTCACCGCTCAAGCTACACCGGCGGCGACCTTCGGTTTGCTTCCAGACGCGGTCGTGGCCGTCTTTGGCGTCGCACTGGCACGGTGAAGGCCACAGCATAGCTTCCTTGCGCTTCTGAGCTACTCTATTTAGCCCAGGCCGTCGCCGTTGGCCCCGTTCTCTTGCTCTGTTTTCCCGACGCCACCGCCATAGCTCCGGTGAGCCCGCACCGTCTCCCTAGCGCCGTGGTCGTCTTGGTAAAGGCCGTTCCAGTTCCGTCTTTCTCTTGCGCATCCACCCAGCCAACTGTGGTCGGCTGATTTCGCTGGGAACTCGCTGACCACGCTCTTCTTCCTCGCGGCCGGCAGAGTCCCCATCGAGCAAGCGCTGTCGTGGCCAGTACTCTACGGTGAGCTTCTGATCTCGGGAAGCATTGTTTCAGCTTCTCCGTGATGCCGTGGTGCTTAATATCTTGTTGATTGCTCGTTTTGTCCACCACAGCCACTGGAACACCGCCGTCGCCATTGCTCGCACCGCCGCGATCGCTGTGAACGCCGCCCCGCTTCACCGTTGCTTCTCCGGCCTTAATTCTTGCTTGAACGTGTTCGTGGTGAGCTACTAGACCTTCCCATGCCCTCTGTTTCTCCATTTTCGGCTTCATTTCGCCGATGTAGCACTGCCGTACCACCGCATCCGCCATGGCCGACGTTGAGCTAGCATAGGACCGTTATCGGATCAAGTAGGGACGTCAATAGATGCGTCTAGTCTTGATGAACGTTTTGGTACCTTGGCCATCGCCATTGGACTCACCGTCGGCGAGTTATCTCCGGTCAGAGCCGTCGCTGCCGTGGTCAACGTCGGAGGTTGAAGATGACATGTGGGACCCGTTGTCAGTGACTCAGCGTTCAAATGGATTTTTCTATTTTCAGATTTGAATGAATAGTGTCTATTTTTGTTATTTTGTGTAGATTTATTTAGAGCTCCAAAAATTATGAAAATTTTTGAGTGACTTCTCTGTGAGGTATAGTATTTAAGAAAAATATGAAATAATGTTTTTCAGTAATTTTTAAATGTGATAAAAATTTCTCAATTTATTCATAAATGGATTTCCATGATTTTTCTAGGCTTATTTATTTATCCAAAAATTATGAAACTTGTTTTGCCACTTAGTTAACATGTAATGAACATGTACTAAAATTTTGAGCTCAATCAGAATAAGTTGATTTATTTCATAATTTTGAATTAAATAATTAATTCATAAAAGCAAATAGTAACCTTTAATGATTTAGGTTTTTGTTTGGACTTTTGGATTGAGTGATGACCTTGGGTCATTTGTTGTTAATGATCCTTGGCAATTAATATATGTGTTACGAAAAAGATTTAGTTTGTTTGACTTGCAACTGTACCGCGAAGGAAAGTTGTATTCAAATTATTAATTTTGCATCCATCATCGAGCATCATATTTCGTATTCCGCATCATGTTAAACATGACATTGTTATTACGTGTAGTGAACAAAGGTGAAAACGTGGTAGTTAATCAAGCTGTTGAAGAGGTTAATCTGTCTGTTGAGGTCGGATCGAATACTTGTGTAACGTCGCAGGAATCGGACTTTTCCGTCAACGAAGGCAAGCCCCGGATGCATACAACCCTACCTTATGTTTTACAAATTAATTTTGCTTTTGCTTTCCGTTACTGCATTAAGTGATTAAGAGTTAAGTAAAAGCCTAATTGGTGCATTACCACCCTTGTTATTCCATATTTACCATTTTATCAGTTTTAAACTCGTATATGCCTAGTTTTGCTTAGCTATGCGTAGAACGATGAAAGTCGGGTGACTACCTGCCACCTGCAAGTTTTAAATGGAACATTGGTTAATTATGTTAGCATGTGATATGGGAATGTGGAGTAATAAATCTAGACCGGGCGGACTCGGTGCGTGTGAGCCACAAGACATGGAGGTCTTGTGAGCGGGTTCTTTCCGCCTGTGTCGATTAAGGCACATCCGTTGTTGAATTGTATGAGGTGAGAATTTGTAGTACTAACCACATACTCCGGTAAGCCTGAACTTGGCAATTCTATTACGAGAATGGCTACTCGCGCACTGGGAGTGGAGAGATGGCGGGAATAGCGTGTACCCACATGGCCATGGGCTGGAATGGTGGAGTACTGTGTTCTCGGGTGGCGCGGACCCATTCTTGTTTTAGAGGATCCGAGGGTAGGTTGGTATATGGAGGTTAGGGACCTGCATATGTCATGTGGTCTAGAATTCCCAGCTGGGTTTATAATCGGTTCGAATCGTCGTTGCTCCTCGGTTATGGAGACTCAACTCACTATTCATCATCGTAGAATTAATAACCGGAACTTGAATAAGGCTTGTGAAGGTGCTGAATATGAAGTTTCATGATCTCAGTGCGGATCGTGTCAGCTTTATATATAATTCTTGAGAAGTTTTTTATATAAAGAATGTTGTTAAAAGAGCTTTTACGCAACAGAACTTTGATCATTGTTAAAGCTATACCTTGAATCCTTGAGCCTGCATTACTGAGTTTATCAGTTAATATTTCAGATAAGTCTTATTGAGTACTTTTGTACTCAGGGTTTGTTGACCCCTTGTTGCAGGTGAGCCTCATGAGTAGATTTGTTTTGGATCGTGCTGCATGACTATCGTTCGTTCTGACGATGAGAAGTAAATGTGTGATCCTTGGGCAGGATGTTTATTTTGTGTGTTATGTATATATTAATTATGCCACTCCACTACTACTATGGTTTGTAATAATTAAAGAACTTAGTTTGTAAGGTTTGAAATAACTGGTTTGTAAACTATGTTATCATAAGACTTTCGCTGTTTTTACTCTGGTTTTGATATTTGAATAAATGTTGTAATACTGCAATGACTCTGTAACATGATCTTGCTCGGAAATCGTGGATGATTCGGGGTTCCCCGATGACACCCGACAGTCTTTTTAAGTTCATGGAAACATATGCATAGATGTCAAAGGTCGCCGGACAGTGACAGGTGCATGTGGGCCCTATAACTTAGGAGGTTCTGCCACAGAATGGTATCAGAGCGATCGTTACAAGGTTTTGTTGTATTATTTTACAAAAACTTCAAAATGATTTGGATGACTAAATTTAGCTTGGTAATTTAGTCCAAATTGCTTCTGACTTATCTTATTTCTTTCTCACCATTCCCTATTTGATTAAAAAGGTTTTTGTGTGGTGGAGTAGTAATTATACTATGCCCTATATAAAAATAAATGTTGTTTATGTGCATTATAAACTTTGATGTTTTTGTTCGTAAGAACGATTCATGCATCAGGAATAATTCACTCGTTACTTCCTTCACCTCTTAGTCTGGAGTTAAGCAGTGAGTCTGGTTTGAGAAATGTAATCCATTTTAGCTACTTTTTAGATTTTGATCTAATGGTCTTACTTGGATTAAATTGGCTTCCTACAGTATGGCTCGTGCCAAGATGACGCCCCGTAAGTCCACCGGACCTAAAGGAGTTCCTCGTCACCAACTTGCCCCTAGAAATGATGGTGCTAGCAGTAGCAGTACTAGGCCTGATCCCCAAGCAGAGATACTGAGGGTTTCTGTGGAGTTAGCACAATCTATTAGAGATAGGGCTTTGGATGTTATACAAATAGGAGAATTACAGGGTCAATTGAGGCAGCTCACCACCGCGCATAGGAACTGCGAAAGTATGTTAGTTCGTACGGTGGAGGGAAGAAATGAAGCTTGGCACAGGGAAAATGTAGCTAGAGCTAGAACTCATGAGATATAATTCTATGTAGAAGATTTAGAAGAACATAATACATATCTACATGAAGAAGTTCATAGGCTTAGCAATCTACTAAATCCGAATCATGAGCCTCAAGCTGATGCCATGGACCCCGGTGTCATCCTTGCTGATGATGATGAATCGGGAGAGGAAGAAGAAGAAGATCCTGAAGAATTAGTAATGATCGATGAAAGTGATGATGAAAGCGGTAATAATTCCGGAATGGATACCGAGCCTGAAGTTTGAAGAAATTGAGGAAAAGAGTAGAGTTGTATAATAGTAGCTCTAGTTAAGTTAAGTAGTTTTATTCTTGTACTCGTGGGTTTGTTTGTACATTAGTAAACTCTTTGTAATGTGTCTAGAGTAAGCTTTGGTACAATTCAATAAAGACATGTGAATAAAGTTTGGTTTGTTATGAGCAGATGCGTCATACGCGGGGTTCGTATATTCCTGGAACTTCACAAGATGAGGATGGTATTCTAGATCCGCCACCTGTTCCAACCAATTTAGCTGATGCTATAACTGCACTTGTCAATGTGACGGCTGAAAATTCTCGTTTGTTTCATGAGATGGCCCAGAGTAATCAGAATCAGATGTACGGAAACCGTGGATGCCACCATAACCGACAAGAGGCTACATATGTTGATTTCACAGACACAAGACCCCCAGTGTTCACCAAGGCAGATGAACCATTGGAGGCTGATGACTGGCTTCGAACCATGGAGCAGAAATTTGACCTTATCCCATGCACGGAGTATCAAAAACCTACGTTTGCCGCCCAACAACTTAGAGGAGCAGCAAGTGCTTGGTGGGCAAACTTAGTGGCTATGCAACCTGCTGGTATTCCAATAACTTGGGCTGAGTTCCGTACTACCTTCAGAGCCCATTATATCCCTGAAGGAGTGATGGCTATGAAGCTAGATGAATTCCTTGCTTTGAAACAAGGAGATCAAACCGTGATGCAGTATGTGGGAAGATTTAATCATCTATCCCAATATGCATCCGAACATGTCAATACTGATGCCAAGAAGAAGAGGTGGTTTATGAGAGGCCTGAATACCAAGTTGCAGACTATGATGACCACTTGCACTAATGTTACTTATCATGAGGCAGTAAATATTGCAATTGCTTTAGAATCAAAGTATCGGCTGCATAAGGAGCTCAAAAAGAAAAAGAGTGTGTCGTCTAGATCTTTTGGTGGAAATCAGAAGAGGCAGAGGGTGATTTATCATCCAGTACATCATAATCGTCCTCCTTATCGTCCGCCGCAGTTCCAAGCTGGGCAACAGTCAAATGTCCGTCCTGCTATAACCTATCCGAGTTCACAGTCAACCAATGCTCCTGGTGGCAATGCTCCAACATCCCAGGGTCACAACTATCCATGTTACAATTGTGGAAGAACTGGTCATTTCTCCAGGGAATGTCCATATCCTAGGCAGGCTAATCAAAATTATCAGAAGGCCCCTGCTAATCAACAATAGGGTCAGGCACCAAACAAGAACCCCAATTAGAATGCTCAGAAGGGCAAAGATGAGAGGAAGATAGCACGGGTGTTCTATATTCAAGCTAGAGAAATTCCAGAAGGGGAGCCAGTGATGATGGGTATGTTTCCTGTTGCCAATCACCCTGCAGTTATACTTTTTGATTCTAGCGCATCGCATTCATTCATCAATAGAACATTTGTCGTGAAGCATGAAATTTCAATTAGGGCAACAAAGGAAAGTTTCTTTATACAGTCGCCCGGGGGACGTCTATGTACTAAGGAAATGGCATACCAGGTACCCGTAAACCTGGGTGGGCATATTTTTCCCACTACCATGATTATCCTTAAGGATCAGGATATAGATGTAATTTTGGGAATGAATTGGATGTATCAGCATAAGGCTGTTATAGATGCTTTGAATAGGACCTTACAAGTGAATTTGCCTGATAGTAATTCTCAACTTCTTATCCAACTTCCAACCCTAAGAAGATCAGTGGGCAAGATTTGTGCAACTGCTGTCAAAGAGATCAGAGATATTCCAGTAGTGTGTGAATTTCTGGATGTGTTTCCTAAAGATTTACCCGGTCTACCACCTGATAGGGATGTACAGTTTAATATAGAGTTACAACCTAGAACAGCTCCGATTTCTCGGAGAGCTTATAGGATGCCACCTAAGGAATTGGCTGAGTTGAAGACTCAGTTACAAGAATTGATTGAGAAAGGGTTTATCCAACCTAGTTCCTCACCTTGGGGATGTCCGGCAATTTTGTGAAAAAGAAAGATGAGACCCTGAGGTTATGTGTTGACTATCGTCCGTTGAATGAAGTGACCATCAAGAATAAATATCCATTACCTCGGATAGATCTGCTTTTTGATCAATTGGCCGGAGCCAAAGTTTTTTCCAAGATAGATTTGAGATCAGGATATCACCAAATCAAGATAAAGCCTGAAGATATTCCCAAAACGGTGTTTACCACAAGATATGGATTATATGAATACTTGGTAATGTCTTTTGGTTTGACAAATGCTCTAGCTCATTTCATGTATCTAATGAACTCAGTATTCATGCCTGAGCTAGACAGGTTTGTAGTGGTGTTTATTGATGACATTTTAGTATATTCCAAGAATAAGAAAGAACATGCGGAACATCTCAGAATTGTTCTGACTTGTTTGAGAGAACATCAACTATATGCCAAGTTCAGCAAGTGTGATTTTTGGCTTAAGGAAGTGCAATTTCTTGGACATGTCTTGTCAGCCGAAGGAGTTGCAGTTGATCCAAGCAAAGTGAAGGATGTGCTTGATTGGAAACCGCCAACCATAGTTCATCAAGTGCGGAGTTTTCTGGGTTTGGCGGGATATTACCACCGGTTTATTCCAGATTTCTCAAAAATATCAAAGTCCATAACTGAATTGTTGAAGAACCAAGTTAAGTTTGTCTGGTCATCAGATTATGAGGAGGCTTTCCAGACTTTGAAGAGACTGTTAACCACTGCACCAGTATTAGCCCAACCTGGCATCGAGAAGCCGTTTGATATTTATTGTGATGCTTCAGGTATTGGTATTGGATGTGTATTGATGCAAGAAGGTCGAGTCATTGCTTATGCATCCCAGCAACTTAAGCAACATGAAGAACACTATCCGACCCATGACTTGGAGTTAGCAGCTGTGGTTCATGCTCTAAAGATTTGGCGGCATTACCTGCTTGGTAATACATGTCATATGTATACAGACCACAAAAGCCTAAAGTATATCTTTACTCAGTCAGAGTTGAACATGCGACAGAGAAGATGGTTAGAACTGATTAAGGATTATGACTTGGAAGTACATTATCACCCCGGTAAAGCAAATGTAGTTGCAGATGCCCTCAGTCGCAAAGGTTATTGCAATTGTCTGACAGTGAGGACAATGGATTTGAATTTATGTCAAGAAATGGAGAAGTTGAATGTAGAAGTAATTCAACAAGGAAGTTTGACCAACATAATTGTTGAAGCCACTATTCGAGATCAAGTTATTGCTGCTCAGAAGGAAAACAAGGGTATAGCCCATATTAAGGAAAGAGTCAAGAATGGAAAAGCAGAATGCTTTAGCATTGACAATGAAGATGTGTTGTGGTTCAAGGATCACCTGGTGGTACCAAAAGTTCCTGAGTTGCGACAGTCAATTCTAGATGAGGCACATGCTACTAGGTTATCTATCCATCCAGGAAGCAACAAGGTGTACCATGATTTGAAGCAAAGATTCTGGTGGACTAAAATCAAAATAGAAATTGCTAGATATATAGCGAAGTGTGATACTTGTCAAAAGGTGAAAGATATACATTTGAGGTCTGCTGGTGAATTACAACCATTGCCTATTCCATCTTGGAAGTGGGAGGACATAAGTATGGATTTTATTGTTGGTCTACCTAAGACATCAAAAAGATTTGACTCAGTATGGGTTATTGTAGATCGACTCACTAAGTCAGCACATTTTCTTCCAGTCAAGACAATATATCCTACGATCCAATATGCCAAGATGTACTTAGCAAGAATCATCAGTTTGCATGGAGTACCCAAGACTATTGTGTCAGATAGAGGTACACAGTTTGTCTCCAACTTTTGGAAACAATTGCATTCTTCATTGGGTACTAAACTTCTGTATAGTACAGCTTATATCCGCAGACTGATGGACAGACAGAAAGAGTCAATCAAGTACTTGAAGATATGTTAAGGTGTTGTGTCCTTAACTATTCCAATAAGTGGGATGAATGCTTACCTTTGGTCGAGTTCTCATACAACAATAGTTATCAAGAAAGCATTAGAATGGCTCCATTTGAAGCACTCTATGGTCGTAGATGCAGAACATCATTGAGTTGGTCTGAACCTGGAGAAAGAAGATTCTTTGGAGTTGACCTTGTGAAAGAAACAGAAGACAAGGTTAGGCAAATACAGAGAAATTTGAAGATAGCTCAATCCCGATAAAAGAGTTATGTAGATAGAAGACGGAGACCATTGGTATTTACCAAAGGAGATTTTGTATATCTGAAAGTATCACCAATGAAGGGAGTTACCCGTTTTGGTGTTAAAGGAAAGTTGGCACCTCGATATATTGGACCATATCAAATTTTGGAAAGGTATGGAAAAGTGGCATATCGCTTGCAATTACCTGAACATCTTGTAGCTGTGCATGATGTGTTCCATGTTTCTCAATTGAAGAAGTGTCTCTGAGTGCCTGAACAGAATGTTGAAGTTGAAGGAGTGGAACTAGAACCGGATTTAACTTATTCCAAATATCCTATCCGAGTGTTAGATCAGAAAGATCGTGTTACTCGAAGACAGACAATCAAGTTCTATAAAATACAATAGAATCAACATTCAGAAGAGGAAGCTACTTGGGAATCAGAAGACTACTTGTTAGAAAAGTTTCCAGAATTTCTAGCGTCAATATAGAATAGAATAATGTTAGTTGAGCTCGGTTGCTACAAGTTGTGTTTTGTAAAGTAACCTCGACTGTTTTATGGACAGAGTTTGTATGTGTTCTCGTGACACATTTCCTTTTCCATTACTTACCCTATGACTTTGAATCTCGGGGCGAGATTTCTTTTAGGGGGAAGGATTGTAACACCTCGGGTGTTTAAATATTAAAATCTGACATGTCATCATATGCATTGCAAAGCATTTGGCATTTGGTGAAACTTTGAGATGCATATGCTAAAACAAGTTTATATTTATGTGGTATGTGTTGCATTGTATTGTTTGACTCAAGTTCAATGTTTGTTTGGATTTTGAATTTTTCCAGAAAACCCCGCTTTTCAACATTTAAACCCTACCCTGAAAATCCATTTCAAAATCTAAGCATATTTTGGGGTTGGGCCCAAAAGCAAAAGTGTAGAGCTTGGCAAGTTATACAAAGTTTGTTTTTGGAGTTTTTCAAGTTGTTTAGAAAATTTTTGAGTAAATCAAAAAGGCGTAATTCGGTAAATTTCCCTATTCAAATTCAAAAGTTCATTTCAAAATCTAGACCAAATTAGGAGATGGTTATAAAAGCAAAGTTGTAGAACTTTTGATTTTGAACAACTTTTATATTTGGAGATTTTTGAGTTGTTGCAAAAATTTGGGAGTAATTTGAGTTTCAAACTAGAGCGCAATTTTGTAAATTCGATGAACAGTACTCACCGCTCAAGCTACACCGGCGGCGACCTTCGGTTTGCTTCTAGGCGCGGTCATGGCCGTCTTTGGCGTTGCGCTGGCACGGTGAAGGCCACAGCGCAGCTTCCTTGCGCTTCTGAGCTCCTCTATTTAGCCCAGGCCGTCGCCGTTGGCCCCGTTCTCTTGCTCTGTTTTGCCGACGCCATCGCCATAGCTCCGGTGAGCCCGCACCGTCTCCCTAGCGCCGTGGTTGTCTTAGTAAAGGCCATTCCAGTTCCGTCTTTCTCTTGTGCATCCACCCAGCCAACTGTGGTTGGCTGATTTCGCCGGGAACTCGCTGACCACGCTCTTCTTCCTCGCGGCCGGTAGAGTCCCCGTCGAGCGAGCGCCGTCGTGGCCAGTACTCTACGGTGAGCTTCTGATCTCAGGAAGCATTGTTTCAGCTTCTCCATGATGCCGTGGTGCTTAATATCTTGTTGATTGCTCGTTTTGTCCACCACAGCCACTGGAACACCGCCGTCGCCATTGCTCACACCGCCGTGATCGCTGTGAACGCCGCCCCGCTTCACCGTTGCTTCTCCGGCCTTAATTCTTGCTTGAACGTGTTCGTGGTGAGCTACTGGACCTTCCCATGCCCTCTGTTTCCCCGTTTTCGGCTTCGTTTCGCCGGCGTAGCACTGCCGTGCCACCACATCCGCCATGGCCGACGTTGAGCTAGCATAGGACCGTTATCGGATCAAGTAGGGACGTCAATAGATGCGCCTAGTCTTGGTGAACGTTTTGGTACCTTGGCCATCGCCATTGGACTCACCGTCGGCGAGTTATCTCTGGTCAGAGCCATCGCTGCCGTGGTCAACGTCGGAGGTTGAAGATGACATGTGGGACCCGTTGTCAGTGACTCAGCGTTCAAATGGATTTTTCTATTTTCAGATTTGAATGAATAGTGTCTATTTTTGTTATTTTTGTGTAGATTTATTTAGAGCTCCAAAAATTATGAAAATTTTTGAGTGACTTCTCTGTGAGGTATAGTATTTAAGAAAAATATGAAATAATGTTTTTCAGTAATTTTTAAATGTGATAAAAATTTCTCAATTTATTCATAAATGGATTTCCATGATTTTTCTAGGCTTATTTATTTATCCAAAAATTCTAAAATTTGTTTTGCCACTTAGTTAACATGTAATGAACATGTACTAAAATTTTGAGCTCAATCAGAATAAGTTGATTTATTTCATAATTTTGAATTAAATAATTAATTCATAAAAGCAAATAGTAACCTTTAATGATTTAGGTTTTTGTTTGGACTTTTGGATTGAGTGATGACCTCGGGTCATTTGTTGTTAATGATCCTTGGTAGTTGATATATGTGTTATGAAAAAGATTTAGTTTGTTTGACTTGCAACTGTACCGCGAAGGAAAGTTGTATTCAAATTATTAATTTTGCATCCATCATCGAGCATCATATTTCGTATTCCGCATCATGTTAAACATGACATTGTTGTTACGTGTAGTGAACGAAGGTGAAAATGTGGTAGTTAATCAAGCTGTTGAAGAGGTTAATCCGTCTGTTGAGGTCGGATCGAATACTTGTGTAACGTCGCAGGAATCGGACTTTTCCGTCAACGAAGGCAAGCCCCGGATGCATACAACCCTACCTTGTGTTTTACAAATTAATTTCGCTTTTGCTTTCCGTTACTGCATTAAGTGATTAAGAGTTAAGTAAAAGCCTAATTGGTGCATTACCACCCTTGTTATTCCATATTTACCATTTTATCAGTTTTAAACTCGTATATGCCTAGTTTTGCTTAGCTATGCGTAGAACGATGAAAGTTGGGTGACTACCTGCCACCTGCAAGTTTTAAATGGAACATTGGTTAATTATGTTAGCATGTGATATGGGAATGTAGAGTAATAAATCTAGACCGGGCGGACTCGGTGCGTGTGAGCCACAAGACATGGAGGTCTTGTGAGCGGGTTCTTTCCGCCTGTGTCGATTAAGGCACGTCCGTTGTTGAATTGTATGAGGTGAGAATTTGTAGTACTAACCACATACTCCGGTAAGCCTGAACTTGGCAATTCTATTACGAGAATGGCTACTCACACACTGGGAGTGGAGAGATGGCGGGAATAGCGTGTACCCACGTGGCCATGGGCTGGAATGGTGGAGTACTGTGTTCTCGGGTGGCGCGGACCCGTTCTTGTTTTAGAGGATCCGAGGGTAGGTTGGTATATGGAGGTCAGAGACCTGCATATGTCGTGTGGTCTGGAATTCCCAGCTGGGTTTATAATCGGTTCGAATCGTCATTGCTCCTCGGTTATGGAGACTCAACTCACTGTTCATCATCGTAGAATTAATAACTGGAACTTGAATAAGGCTTGTGAAGGTGCTGAATATGAAGTTTCATGATCTCAGTGCGGATCGTGTCAGATTTATATATAATTCTTGAGAAGTTTTCTATATAAAGAATGTTGTTAAAAGAGCTTTTACGCAACAGAACTTTGATCATTGTTAAAGCTATACCTTGAATCCCTGAGCCTATATTACTGAGTTTATCAGTTAATATTTCGGATAAGTCTTGTTGAGTACTTTTGTACTCAGGGTTCGTTGACCCCTTGTTGCAGGTGAGCCTCATGAGCATATCTGTTTTGGATCGTGCTGCATGACTATCGTTCGTTCTGACGATGAGAAGTAAATGTGTGATCCTTGGGCAGGATGTTTATTTTGTGTGTTATGTATATATTAATTATGCCACTCCACTACTACTATGGTTTGTAATAATTAAAGAACTTAGTTTGTAAGGTTTGA
Source organism: Miscanthus floridulus (assembly GCF_019320115.1). Lineage (NCBI taxonomy): Eukaryota > Viridiplantae > Streptophyta > Magnoliopsida > Poales > Poaceae > Miscanthus > Miscanthus floridulus. The sequence goes on along the minus strand of NC_089596.1, from coordinate 73,732,386 downwards.
AATAACTGGTTTGTAAACTATGTTATCGTAAGACTTCCGCTGTTTTTACTCTGGTTTTGATATTTGAATAAATGTTGTAATACTGCAATGACTCTGTAACGTGATCCTGCTCAGAAATCGTGGATGATTCAGGGTTCCTCGAGGACACCCGACAGTCTTTTTAAGTTCATGGAAACATATGCATAGATGTCAAAGGTCGCCGGACAGTGATAGGTGCATGTGGGCCCTATAACTTAGGTGGTTCTGCCACAGTGATGCTTAAGGAGTACCTTGTGTGGAGGATCCTTCTGGTGGGCTCAGATGGAATCCTCGTTATCTTATCGCTAGATGTTATCTTTTAATATTTCGTTGTTTATCATTCCGCACTCTGTATTTGGTATTGTAATAATGTACTTTTTAAGAAACTCTAATGTATGAGATGGACTTGTGTTGTAACTCGTTCTTATTATTGGATCCTTGGGAAAAATGTGGATCTTTCGGGTTCTCCCTCGGGGTGTGCCCGACGGACACTGTTCGCTGTAGTTGCTTTCGGGGTGCTTAGTGTCTGGTGGAAGACGAGCGCCTCCGTAAGTACGCTATTTCGGGCGGTTCTGCCATAGTTGGTACCAGAGCCAATAATGGTCACGAGTTCCTCACTCTTTTACAAAACTAAAAATTTGACCAACAAAAGTTTTGTGAAAAGTAGGATGCGATTAAGTTAAGTTATATAAGTATAAGCCCTAGCTATATGGTATATCTAGGATAGCGGCACTGGTTTTATTTAATCAGTTTTCTGTAGGTACACTGACTTACATTGCATAGGAAATCGTTTAGAACACGGAAAGTGAGCGTATGGTGTGCCGAAAATTTTACGAATGCCGCTATATTCTAGCTTGAGTGAACGCATAGGTCGAAGCATGCATCATATAATAGCATCTTACTTGAACTATAAATCCCCCTTCACGTATAATGAAAGTAGTAAATTGGTAGGACTAACTAAATGAATGCTTTAATAAATGTGCCATCATCTCTTTAATCCCTGGATTCTGATCGAGAAGGTGTCCTAATGGATGGTTCGTCTCTCTTATAGATGAATCTGAGGTCTAGACGCAGGAGCACCAGTTTGGGAGTGGCCAACGAGGGCCATGGTGACAGTGCTCGGGCCTTTGAGCGTGGTAATAGGGGAGCTTAGGAGGTTCCACCTCTAGTTCCTCATCCTTTCCCGCCGCCACCACCACCTCCGCCGATGTCCCCCATGGAGATCATGGTGGAGTTGTTGGCTGCTCATTGGGAGTCAGCCACTGCTCATCAGGAGACAGCTCATGCCATGGAGATTATGGCATAGGCCATCACGGGTCTTGCCCGTGGAGGACCTAGGGGCAACGGTGGGAATGGGGGTGGTGCTCGCCGTCCTGAGGGACAGCCCTCTTACCAGGACTTCCTCAAGACCCACCCGCCCATGTTCACACCGTCAGACAAGCCTTTGGAGGTAGAGCACTGGCTTCACACGCTAGAGTAGAAGTTTTGGCTGCTCGGTGTGGCTAACAAGCAGAAGATGCACTTTGTGTCCCAGCAGCTTTTGGGGTCGGCAGGTGCCTGGTGGGAGACTTTCCAGGCCACAAAGCTACCAGATCATTCGGCAACATTGTGGGAGTTCTCCACCGCCTTCCGCAAGTTCTTCATCCCTGCTGGTGTTATCAACCAGAAGGTGACTGAGTTCCTGGAGCTACGCCAGGGAAGCAGGATGGTAATGGAGTATGTGACCCAGTTTAACCACTTGGCTCAGTATGCTGGTGGTCAGGTGGATACGGATGACAAGAGGGACCGCTTCTTTCGTGGTCTCACTCCTTCACTTTAGGAGAAGCTGTATCTAGGGAACTATCAGAACTTTAGGGCTCTCATGAATGCTGCTATTGCTCTTGAGGGTTTTCAGCGGGCATCATAGGCGGATTGGAAGAGGAAGTGGGTGGCAGCTGGACCCTCTAGCCACCCTCATTCACAGAAGGTACAAATTGTTAGGCGGGGGCCCTATCAACCATCCGGCAGGCCTTCGTTCCGATCACCCCAGCAGATGTCACATACTGCCTCTACTCAGTACAAGGCACCTCCGTAGTAGGTGCAGCCCCAGCAAACTCAGGGATAGCAGATCCCACCTCGTTAGAGATTTAGGAACAAGCCTGGTGCTTGTTTCAAGTGTGGCAAGGATGGCCACTATGCTAGGGAGTGTCCTCAGCAGCAGGCAACTCAGTCATCTCAACCGTCTACAAACTGTAGGCTGATTAAGAGGACTATCATCAAGAGGAAGGTGCCTAGTAGATCTGGTCAGGTGCACTTCACAGATGCTCATTAGGTTGTGCAGCAGGAGACAGTTATGGCTGGTATGTTTACCATCGAATCCTATCCATCTTTGGTGTTGTTTGATTTTGGTGCATCGCATTCCTTTATGAGCATGGGGGTTGTAGAGCGACATAACTTATCACTATTGGCTATACCGTATGCCTATAAGATCCGTACTGCAGGTTCTCAGATGTTCATCAATACCCGCATGGATATAGTAAGTTTGGTATTAGCCACCCACACTTACCGTCTATAGTTCATGATAATGCCTGGGCAAGGCATTGATGCTATTCTTGAAATGAACCGGTTGTGGGTGTATGGGGTAGCATTGGATATGAAGAGAAGAAGTGTGGAGTTACGGCTTCCTTCTTCTGAGGATAGGATGTCTCTCATCATACCCTCAGAACCAATCTTACCTGTTGTTGCCCATGCTGAAGTCATTCCTGATCTTACCTCCATTCTAGTAGTATGTGAGTTCCTAGATATTTTCCCTAAAGATCTTCCTAGATTGCCACCAGACCGGGAGGTAGAATTCTCCATTGAGCTTGAGCCTAGTACTACTCCTATATCCAGACGTCTGTACCACATGGCTCTAAGAGAGCTAGCAGAAATGAAGAAGCAACTAGAAGAGTTGATGGACAAAGGTTTCATCCGCCCGAGTTCTTCACCATGGGGTTGCCCGGCTATTTTCGTGAAGAAGAAGGATGGTACTCTGCGGATATGTGTGGATTACCGCCCCTCAATGCGGTAATAGTTAAGAACAAGTATCCTTTGCCCTGCATAGATACTTTATTTGATCAGTTAGCTGGTGCCATGGTGTTCTCAAAGATAGATCTCTGATCGGGCTACCATCATATCAAGATCAGGCCACAGGATATACCAAAGACAACTTTCTCTACTAGGTATGGGTTGTATGAGTACCTAGTGATGTCTTTCGGTCTCACCAATGCCCCGGCCTTCTTCATGTACCTGATGAACTCAATTTTCATGCCGGAGTTGGATAAGTTTGTGGTAGTTTTCATTGATGACATCTTGATCTATTCTAAGAATGATGAAGAGCATGCCCGTCACCTCCGGATAGTACTGACTCGACTAAGGGAGCACCAGCTGTATGCTAAATTCAGTAAGTGTGAGTTTTGGTTAGATCGAGTGTAGTTTTTAGGACATGTGTTGACACTTGAAGGCGTTTCTATAGATCCCAGCATGCTGCAAGATGTATTAGATTGGAAGTCTCCCAGGTCTATGCACCAGATTCGTCAATTCCTTGGGCTAGCTAGATACTATCGGTGTTTCATTCCTGATTTCTCCAAGATAGTCCAGCCCATGACTAAGCTGCTCTAGAAAGAAGCTAAGTTTGATTGGAGTCTAGCTTATGAAGAAGCTTTTTAGTCCCTGAAGACTTTTCTGACCACTGCTCCTGTGTTGGCCCAACCAGATATTGAGAGGTCCTTTGATGTTTACTATGATTCCTCGAAGATGGGATTAGGATGTGTGCTTATGCAAGATGGGCGCGTGATAGCTTATGCTTCGCGCCAGCTGAAGAAGCACGAGGTGAACTACCCCACCCATGATTTAGAGCTAGCTGCTATAGTTCACTCTCTGAAGATTTGGAGGCATTATCTGTTGGGCAACAAAGTGCATATCTTCACTGACCACAAGAGCCTTAAGTATATTTTCACTCAGTCTAAGTTGAACATGAGGCAAAGGAGATGGTTAGAGTTAATCAAGGATTATAATTTGGAAGTCCATTATCATCCAGGAAAAGCCAATGTGGTAGCTGATGCTTTGAGTCATAAGTCGCATCAGGTTGAGGAAATACCCTTATCACTCCACCACACAGAGGTGCTAGCTCAGATTGCATTGACCTCAGAATTGCTGGAGCAAATAATTCGGGAGCAGAAGGAAGACCCTGAAGAGATTCCTCACATCAGGAAGTTGCTAGCTGAAGGGTGTGGACCTCATTTTAGCATTGATGGGCAGGGGTCATGAGATACAAGGATAGACTGGTGGTCCCATCCAATAAAGAGCTGAAAAGAAAGATTTTGCAAGAAGCCCATCATTCCAAGTTGTCTATCAACCTTGGTAGCAACAAGATGTACCATGATCTGCGCCAACTGTACTGGTGGTCCTACATGAAGCAAGATATCACCCAGTTCATTGCGGAGTGTGACACTTGTGATAGAGTCAAGGCAGATCATATGCGTGCTCCTAGATATCTGTAGCCTTTGCCCATTCCTGTTTGGAAATGGGAGGATATTTCCCTGTATTTCATTGTGGGTTTACCCCGCACCTCCACGGGCTTTGATTCTATTTGGGTCATTGTGGACCGTCTCACCAAGTCTGCCCACTTCCTTCCGGTGGATACTAGATACACTGCCAAGAAGTATGCGGAGTTATACTTTGATCGGATTGTGACCCTACATGGAGTTCCTCTCACCATCATCTCTGATAGAGGGTCAGTTTTTGTCTCTCATTTCTGGGAGAAACTTCAGGAATGTCTGGGTACTCGTCTTCTCAGAAGCTCAGCATACCACCCACAAACTGATGGTCAAACTGAAAGGGTGAACCAGGTGCTCGAGGATATGCTGCGGGCTTGTACCATCTCTTTTCCTGACAAGTGGGATCAGTATTTGAAGCTGGCAGAATTTTCATATAATAACAGCTACCAAGAGAGTATTCGTATGGCACCATTTGAAGCTTTCTATGGGCAGAAGTGTAGGACGCCACTAAACTAGGTGGAAGTAGGAGACCGTGGGTACTTCAGGCCTGATTTCATAAAGGAGGCTCGAGAGAAAGTAAATATAATTCGTGAACACTTGAAGGCAGCTCAGAGCCGGCAGAAGGCTTACGCAGACAAGCAAAGAAGGCCTTTGGAATTTGTAGCTGGGGATTATGTGTATCTCAAGGTATCTCCTATGAGAGGGGTACATCTATTTGGTGTCCATGGCAAGTTAGCCCCTCAGTATGTGGGTCCATACAAGGTGCTGTAGCAGTGTGGTCCCGTTGCTTATCGTCTCCAACTCCCTAAAATTCTCTCAGCGGTTCACAATGTATTTCACGTCTCGCAATTGAAGAAATGCCTACGAGTTCCTGAAGAATCTGTGGAAATAGAAGGACTTTCACTCCAACCTGATCTGTCTTATGTGGAGCATCCTATAAAAATCTTGGATGAGAAGGAGAGAGTGACCAGGAATAGAGTGATAAAATTTTACAAGGTGCAATGGCAAAATCATTCAGAACACGAAGCAACCTGAGAGCATGAGAGCTACATATCAAAGCATTACTCCCATCTCCTCTCTGGATCTGATAGTAAGTTATTGCGCCAAATGTACTCCCTACCTCTTTCTCACACTAGGCACATGAAATCTTGGGTCGAGATTTTGTTTTAGGGGGGTAGATTTGTAACACCCCGGTGTTACATTGTAATGTTTTGCTAAAACATTTCATAAGCATCTGAATTATGTGCATATGTGTATGACGTAAAGTATAACTAAATGTTCGGCACTTGAAACATTCATACGAAACATGAGTCTGTGGTTACATTTCATATAATACTGTGTAATCGAATTGTTCTGGAAATGAAAAGGCTAAAGAACATTTGGCTAACGGTGATAAAATAGGTGTGGTCGGACAAGGATAGCTAGTTAGTACCTCGAGTAGGCTGGGTTTGGATTCCGACGCGGAATCATTCATTTCAACGTGGTTCGCGTAAGTTTTGGAGGTGGTCGACGATGCCACTTTTGGTAAGCTCTGTGGAGCGATTGGCTTAAGCAGTAGGACGATATCTTGGCTCCGTTAGATAGCTTAATGTACCCTTTTGTGCATCGAATAGTTAGTTCAGCTTTTGGAGCATCGTGTACAAGTTTTCTGCTTGCTTTAAAAAGCATGTGCGTCACTAGAATTGACACTGGGCGCGGTCACCGTTGGCCTGGCATGCTGCTGGCATTGCCAGCGCTCTACCGTGCCAGCCGTGTTCATGCGCACACCGCGTCCACCATCCTGTCGGGCACACCGTGGCTCTGGCATTGCGCGCCAGGTCTGCCTGCCCCCACTGCTGGCCTCGGCCATGCTACTGCCCCCGCTGCTGGCCTCGGCCACGCAACTGCCCCGCTGCCGGCCTCAGCCACGCTGCTGCCCACCGACCAACTTTGCAGCTCCATGCCCTACTTTTGCACTGCCTTGGCTGGGAGCGCACCGGGCCCGCGCTACACGCCGCTCGTCGTCCCGCCGGTCCTGTGTCCATTGACATCTTGTTGGCTGCTCATGCACTGGGCAACAGCCTACCCCGTCGTCACCTTGATGTCGATGTCGCGCTGCCTCTTTTGTCTGGCGCTGCCCAACGCGACGGCGCCATACCGCGCTCGTCGCCTTGCCGCAGTGGCTGTGCAGACGACTTGCCTATCCCGCTGTCCCGTAGTGGTGTTGTTGGCTTGGGCATTGACACCGCAGACGAGCCAAGCCATGACCTCCCCTGCCCCGTTGTCCCCTTGGCCACCGAGGCGATTCTTCTTGATTCGCCATGACCGTAGCAGTAGACTCCAATTCGGCTTAGGCTCAGCTTTGTTAGGTGTCTGGCTGCGTCCTGTCCCCACCTTGCTGTGTATGCCTTTGCACAGGGCCGAAATTTCGTAATCCCGCACCACCGGCTCCATAAGGTCGGGCGGACACCCTCCAACAGCGAGCTAGTCACTCAGTGCATCTCGTAACAATTCAGTGCACCCATAGCCTCGCCATACCCTCCTGAGCACCCCGCGCACCGCAGCCGTAGCTTCGCAGCAGGCCAGCCACCACCGCCACGGTCGTGCCATCGCCGGGCGTTGTCAACTCGTTGGTGCGCACACGGCCAGCACTACTCGGGCTTCCTCCGGCCAGACCATCACCGCAAGGGCCGTTGTGGGTGGTTACTCGAGCTCATTAGCTGTTTGGTTTGTCTCGTTGTCGCTGTGGCTTACGGGAACACCTCCGCCATTGTAGGTCTGGGCTCACCGCCGGGGAGGGATTCCGAGACGACGCCCCTGCTCGCCGAACCGCTTCTAGACCACGTGTGCTGCCTTGGAGGTACTCATCGGCCCCTTAGTTAGGTTTTGGGGATTCGGGTGTCGCCGGCGTGGCTGTCCTGTGCCCACGCCATCGCGCCGGTGCACGCCTTGGGGGCCAGGGACTTAGCCATGGTGAAGAAGTAGAAAAGGGAGGGTGCAGCTGTAAAATGGTAGACTGAGGAAATAGTGCTCTGGTGCTCGCGGAGATTATCTAGGACTTCGGGGGTGCCCGTGCATATTTGCCGACGCACGTAGGCCTTCCCCATCGCGGGCCGTTGGCCGTCTGGGCCGCGCCTCCGCGTGGGCCACATGGTGGCCTGCTGTCGCGCACGGGCGGGATGGCGCACTGGGCCGAGCCACGCGGTGTGGGCCGACGTAAGAGAATTCAGTTTTCTTATTTTTCCAGAGGATAGAAATGCTTATTCATTTTGGTTAGTGTAGTTAGTTCACAGCTAGCTGTTATGATTATAGGATCATAAATTCTAATTAGAAGACTTAGCATTATGTAGATTAATGTTTGTATGAATTCTTGTGGCAAATCGGTGATAGTTTTAGCGTTAGAAATTTTATAGTATGTTCACTAGGATATTATGTGCTTGCTATAAATTTTGTAGCCTTATAACGAGTTGTTAGATAGAGTGACTATTACCTTTGCTTTATCGCATATAGGGTAAATTAGCGTTCGGAGTAGGAACATTGGTAATTGCTATAAGAATAGATGCCATGTTTAATACTTGTTGGTGGTGACGGTACGTAGCTTAGACTTTAGTGGGTAGATCTCACTTAGTAGTTTAATAGATGTACTTTTGCATTTAGAGAGGCTGTTGCCGTAGTGTTAATCATTGCATCATCATTTCATGTAGATCACGAACAGGTAGACTTCGTACCCGTCTGCGAGCCGGAGTATGACGAGGTGATCGAGGAGTATGAGGAGGAGCTCTTCGCACAGGAGGGAGCCCAGGAGCCTGTTGGTACTGACCTTGTTGACCCGGCACCTGCTCAAGGCAAGCCCCGGTGCATAACCCCTATTTTTAAATGATCACTGAATATATTTATATGATATGCATTTACGTTACAGGCATTTTATGGAAACTACATGCATAAATATATCCACCATGAGTCCTACTAGTATAGGTCGAGTAGCTGCTATGCTCAGGATGTCGGTAGCGTGAGTAACCTGCCGTTACTCGCAAATAGGTGATTAAACTATGATATCATGATGAAATAATGGAAACGAAAAATGGTGACCGGGCAGGGATGTGGATTTGGTACTGGTGGGTGTGAGGGGTTGTGTCCTGCGGCCAACAGGGCATAGCCCGGTTACACTTTTTCCCTGTCTGTGTCGATTAAGGATCGGTCGTTGCATATGACTCTAGGCAAGTCACAGACTATTGTCCCGAGCACATACTTGGGTATGGGCGCAGGAAAGACTCGCTGCTCTCTTGTCGTGGATCCGGCTCTTTCCGGACCGACTAATGGGAAGAGGAGGTGGTGGAGGTCCTTGCACCGCACTGAGTCCGGGACTCAGGGGCGGGGGCTTGGAGTCCAAGTTTGGACGGGGACCTAGACACCCGGGACAGGAGAGTGGTGGGTTAGTCCTACTTGTGCCTGGGGTACAAGCGGGGCGTGTGTCTTCGGGGCACCCAGCTAGACACATTGATTCGTGAATCGTCGGGTTATCCAGTACGGCTTGTCTGTGGTTTAGCACCGTAGTAAGAACTGGAAGTGGAAAAGGAGAAGGAACAGTATCGATTGCTCAACTCTTGCTTGAAAGTAGAATAGGTGCTTATATAGATTGACTAGATGAAAATTTAATACGACTGATAATAATAAAGCATCAATAAGGACTCACTATTAGTATTGCTTTCTGCTAAAGAAAACCAGCAACCATAAAGCCTAGCATATTCCTTGGAGTCGGAAAAGTATTCCCACTGGTCGGATAAGTCTTGCGAGTATATTGTGTACTCAGAGTTTATTTACCCCTGTTGCAGGTGATGCTTGAGGAGTACCTTGTGTGGAGGATCCTTCTGGTGGGCTCAGACGGAATCCTCGTTATCTTATCGCTAGATGTTATCTTTTAATATTCCGCTGTTTATCATTCCGCACTCTGTATTTGGTATTTTAATAATGTACTTTTTAAGAAACTCTAATGTATGAGATGGACTTGTGTTGTAACTCGTTCTCATTATTGGATCCTTGGAAAAAATGTGGATCTTTCGGGTTCTCCCTCGGGGTGTGCCCGACGGACACCGTTCGCTATAGTTGCTTTCGGGGTGCTTAGTGTCTGGTGGAAGACGAGCGCCTCCGTAAGTACGCTATTTCGGGCGGTTCTGCCACACCCCCCACAAGGATAAGGAGGTATCACAAATGAGGATGACTTGCTTCAAGAAGTTATTTCGCATACCGCAAGAGTTGGCTCAAGTAAAGGAAGAATACTCAAGGTTTTCTAGTTGTTCAGAAGAATTCAATGATCCTGATTCTATACATGATAGATGGGTTGTTTCTCCAATGACTTGGTGGACAAATCATGGACAATCTGTCCCTCTATTGATGAATTTAGCCATAAAATTGCTGAGCCAACCGGCCTCCTCTTCTTGCTGTGAAAGAAATTGGAGCACATATAGCTTCATCCATAGTATCAAGAGAAATGCCTTAACTCCTGAGCGGGCTGAAAGATTTGGTCTTTGTGCACTCAAATCTGAGGCATTTGTCAAGAAGAATTGATGCATACAAGACAGGAGAGACAAGGATGTGGGATGTTGGAGGAGATTCTTTTGATTCCCTTAGTGGTGTAGGTCTTCTAGAAGTTGCTGACCTCTCCATTGATGAGCCGGAGTTGCAGGCTGTTTCATTTGGATTGGGTGATCTTGAGGTTCAAAGTGTGGAGGAGAATGAGGAAACCGAGGAAGAAGCTTGATGTTGATGGCTTGATGCTATCCTATCCTACTATAGTACTGTATTGCTAGTTTGCTACGAGTGTAATAGACCTTTTATTAATTTTCTATATTAGAACCTGCTATCATGTTATTCTGAGTGTAATAGACCTTAAATGTCTCTATGTTGAACTTGAACATCTATTTTGTAATTTAATATGCATTGTTATCTATTTATTAATAAAATAGTTAAAACGTATCCGCGTATCGGGTTGTTTAAGAAATTGTCGTATCTGCGTATCCGTATCCTTCCAATACCGATACGCGTATCCGTATCCGTGCTATATAGTTGTTAAGATTAAGACGCACATTACATACAATAAATGACTAATACTAAGCAGTACAATGCAAAGTGGAGAATGGCATGCCCACCAATCTTGAATGTTAACTCACAGTACAACTAAGCATATGAACACACCCAAACCATATCATATTATCTTCTCTCAACATTAGGCAGAACAATGTAAACCATATTATTAATTTTGCTAGGACCATCTAGAGACTGACACAAAGTCAAACAAGGTGCATTTCTAAGGAAGCATTCTTTAACTCACCCCAGCCCATTCGCCAAGAGTTTTAGCGCTAGGCACAGTAACCAGGTGAACATTGTGCTCAGAGCAGAGAGCCTTCACCAGCTTGACATAATCAGGCTGGTCACAGTCCTCGGCGAGCACGCAAAGCTGAGCAGCATGCTTCTCAATGGCTTTGGCAGCCACACGAAGACCCTTAACAAGGCCATCATGAGCACCTGATTTCTTCATGACAAGCTGCAGAGCAGTCATCAAGTCCATCGGCTCCCCAAGGACTGGGGTAGGTGCCTCAACTGCAACTGGGGTCTCCTGATCCCTGCAAAGTCATGGTGAATTGATAAGCTTCAGGCAGTCACCAAACAATCCGAGTCACAATATAAACCCCCATAGTGAGTCACAAATTCAGTAACCAAACTAAGATCCAACAGGATTTACCATCAGTATGCTCTAATATAATATAGAGACCCATCTGGGTTTGCCTTCCTGTGTAGTAGCGGCAATCCACAGATCAAAATCATGGTAAATCCTGTTAGATCGCCTCACTTTGTTGTAGCAGCAATCCCAATCTATATGAATCTATAATTCTCTATACACAGAAAAAAAAGGTAAATGGCTGGTCCATCGCAACTCTCAGATCAGCCAACCTTGCAACTCTGTCAGTCCATCAGCTCACTGTCCACATGAAGCCCGAACAGCATGCTACCCATGCCCTAGCCTCCGGCAATAACCGCTCCACATAGCAGACCGGCGCTGCCACCGCGTATCCTCTCCTCTCTTTGGCCACCATCAGCCTGTTCGCTTGGTCGTAAACGATCGGAACAGTATTTTTTTCTTACATCAAACCAGCCAGTAGTAATAATCTACGATCGTATATAATCGTATCAGTATCAGCCGAACAGGTTGCATACCCCTGTACCTACTCAGCTTGACTAGGCCGCCTTCAACGGAAAACCTGGTCGAAGTGGAATCGATTCAGATGAAGTGGAATCCAGCGGAAAACGGCTACGCTGGCATCGACTTGACAATGTGGCGATCCAGCAAAAACGCTCAACGTAAACATGTCGCAACAAGAAAGACTACCACAGAGGGTTTCCGCGTGGGGAGGAGGAGACGGCCGGGACTTTTGGACTTTTGGTGGACGTATTTCAGTCGGGCCTTCTGGGCCTCAGTGGATATAATGTTTACTAGTCCGAGCCAGCCTTTGCTCCAAAAAAAATAAAAAGAGTAGGCCGAGCCAGCCATCAGCCGCTTATGCGGACCGCGCTGAGCAGCCACCGGCCTCATACGCGAAGGCATCGCACGGAAAACCACGGATGGGCTAAGCTTCCCCATTTTTTTCACGCGAGCACAACTGAGCAAGCGATCGGTCAATGCTGAAGCAAGCTGGCTTGTGGCCCTGGCCCCCTGTCCGGCGCAAGCCCCGGCGCAGGTCCGAAGCTGACCAAAACTCGTGTGATGTCCGATCAAACAAACGGCCGGTTCGCTGGTTGGTTTTGGGGCTGATTTGGACTGACTGGTGCTGATTTGTCGTGAGAGAAAAATACTATTGACTGACTGGTTTGAACTGGCTGAAACCAATAAACAAACAAGGTGAAAAACAAAAAACAAAAAAACTCGTGTGATGTGCATGTGAATTGTGACGAACCGAGGGTGAGCAGTGCGGTGAACTGTGCACATGGGCCAGCTCGCCCCGTCGCCCGTACTGGACCGCGCGCGCTCGTGCACATACTGGCACCAGCTCCACGTTGTTGGCCTGCGAAACACACGGGATCCGGCGCTGCCGGATCGGCGAGATTTGGCCCTCGCCTGCTCCAACGATCTGCACGGTGCGCTATCAACACAGTTCCGTGATGCGCTTGGATGCTGCTGCTGCGGCGCCACCGCCTGCTTGGATTGGGAGTCATTGAGCCGGTCAGACTCAGGCGGACGTGTGATCCGACAGAAGTTCTGTCGGGTGTACAGAGATCGCAATGCAGGCCTTTTGTTTGGTTGATTAGTTAAGGCCGCGTTTAGATCCAAAAATTTTTAAGGTTTTGGCTACTGTAGCACTTTTGTTTGTATTTAGCAATTAGTGTCTAATTATGGACTAATTAGGTTCAAAAGTTTCGTCTCGCGATTTCTCACCCAACTGTGTAATTAGTTTTTTTTTCGTCTACATTTAGTATTCCATGCATGTGCTGTAAGATTCGATGTGATGGATACCGTGAAAAAAAAAAATTAGGAACTAAACATGCCCTAACTTGCGAGAGCCCATATCTATCGGTGGTGTTGGCCGAGGCCCGAGGATGGGGCGGGGTTACAATTACAAGTACAACGAAGATTAATTGGCCAATCAAGTGGTCGTGCTGCATTTGCGTCTTCGGATACCACTGGTCTCTTTCCAGGCAGTAATGATCGGTGCGGCTCCAGCGAAACGAAAACGAAGTTTATCAGGGCTACGCGGTACGTGAGGTGTCGTGATGATGATTCCATTGCATTGGCCGCGCATGACCGAACGGCGCACAATCATTATTATTACGACCCGAAACATGCCTATTGCCCCACGCGAAATTAATAATATATCTGTCCAAATTAGAGAACCATGACATTTCACCAGATTAAATCAGCTGAAACAACAATGCAGTAGTGTGCATATACTACTCTGAACGACGAATCATCTATAAACTAATTAACCATTAATAATGTATTTGTCGTTAGCTAGAGACGGTGAGAGACGTACACCAAAGACCACCCCAACGACCCTGCCCAAGCAACCAACATGCATTGCCTCGTTTACGACTAATCAATTCAAACCTTCTCTCTGGGAGTTCATCAATTTGCCTAGTACAGTACTCCGTAGATGTTAGCAGCCGTTGATTCGGATGTCGTGTCGTGTCGTCCAGGCCATTTCTAATTAAAGGGCATGCATACGGATAAGAGATCAGGGTGTGTACGTGCGCGGTGCACCAAACAGCCTGAACCAATTACCCTGCTGTACTAGCTAGGTCGGCCGGACCCAGCTGATGGATCCGCTCAAAATTAAAAGAAGAACAGCCACTAGGCGATCTAGCTAGATCATCGATCTTATTATGTGCACGTGCGACACCGGCATATACAGTTCAGGCTGCTTTATTTTATTAATTAATTTGTCCCATGCACCAGCCGCTACGACGAGGTTACTCCGTAACAACAGTGATACGGAACGAGGCCACACATGACACGTTGGCACCGTTCGTGTGTCCTTAAACCCGGTTTGATCCATTTCTTTTTTCATCCGGAACAGTATTTTTCGTTCACAAATTCCTCCAGATTCATCTAAATTTCTTCAGATTCCTCCAAACGAACGGGACCGTTATTTGCACAAAAAGAAGAAGAAGAAGCAGCAGTAGAGTATGTATGTAGATGCTACAGCGGTGTGTGTGGGGGGACCGTTATTTGCACAAAAAGAAGAAGAAGCAGCAGTAGAGTATGTATGTAGATGCTACAGCGGTGTGTGTGGGATGCATGTAATAATGTGCTAGTAACTGCTAAGAATCGTAGCTTACGGGAACTGAGACTGCTGGACGATATACGTATATTTTTTTTTTCTCTCCCTCTGGTTGGGATCGTAAACAGTAATGAAAGCGGCTTTGCACAAGTCATGGCCTACGTATTATAGTTTTTTTTTCCGAACGTGTCATTGACATGGTATTCATTAAGCAGAAAATTTTTTTTACAAATTAAAACTAGGACGATAATTTATGATTACCGAGCCAAACATATACAGAGATCACACCGTTCCACAAGTCATGGCCTACGTATTATAGTAGCTACCATGAAGATTCTATATGTATGTGATCGATCTGGTGCTTACTTCTGAGCTAACAGAGTAGCTCGATCGATCATAATAATATACGTACACTGGTGCTAGTATATCGTCAGACGTGCAGAGAACGAAGACGCCGATCGAACTGGCTGCTGACAGAGCGGATATTGGCCCCGTTCGACTTGCTGAAACATAGCTGAATTTGCTAAAAAATACTATTCTGGTTGAATTATTGTGAGAGAAAAACGCGGTTCCGGTTGAAAAAACAAGCTGAATAGCGTGGATTATAAGGTAAGCCGAACGGAGCCAGTACTATATAGGGCTAAAGAAACCTGCAGGATGGATCGATCGGAGCGACTTGTTCCGTGCGCCGGACGAACATTTAAATGTAGCGTGCCCGTGCGTTACTACGGAACAACTAAACTTTTGTACTAAAAACGCATGGATCATACAATAAGATAATAATACTGAGGACATGCTGGTAAAGGCATATTCAGCAAGTAAACAACTGAGGAACTTATAACTGCAATTGTTAACTATGCACCTTCTGTAATGCGAAAACAGATAATATATGTACCTCCCATCAGTTGTTTGATGCACTAATGCTCCTTGATTATCATTTGCAATTCGCCAATCAATGTTGAAGATAGGCACTGCCAGGCAAGAGCATTACTGAACCACAAGGGTGTGATAGGAAGAAGACCGAAACAATCATTTTTTCCCTGAGATCAAACCCGGTGAACAGTTAGAAAGTGTCAGGTTGCATAAACCTCATAGCACATAGCAAGTGATATTATCATAAAAATTAGCCCATGTACTTCTGATAGTTTCTAGAATTTGCGGTGACTAATATATAATAATTTGCAGGTAGCATGTAAATTAAGCAACTGTGTGCAAGTAGGCAAGATCTTTTATGACTTGTTGAATATCGCTTCGCACCTATATTTTTCTAATCAAGTTGCAGATATAGAAACTCAGTGACTGTTTATAAGGTATCAACCTGCACAAACTTGTACTAACCACAATATCGTTAACTAATCTGAACGAAGGCTACAGCTAAATAAATTAATTTAAACTCTATGCAAGCTTGAACTGCACAAACAATAAAATAAGATAACTAAAGACAAGCAAGAAATGATTATCTAAAGAAAGTCACTGTAGCAGAAAGTGAAAGTTCAGAATCTAAAGTCTGAAACGTGGAACTTACCTACTTACTTGATAAAGATGCAGTGCAGACGGTAATGGCGAATCTGCGCCTCCACATATACGTGGAATATAGTAGTATCTATAGAGTGTGGGATTAAAAAATTATTGGTTTTGCTACATCGATAAGATCATCATAAATGCAAAATGTGCAACTAATAACTAAAAATTTATAAGATAGGCACCAGTAAAAGCACAAAATATCGAAAGAACACCAGTGCCGCAACCCACATCCAAAATTACCTGAAGTTATAATTTTCATAGACCACAAGAGTTAGCTAAGGAGAACAGAAAGCTATATCATATACAGAAAAACATCTACCCAAGACTTATACATTATTGGCTGGCCAGGGGTGTCGACCAGTGCCGGCTGTGACCAACAGGGTGCCGATTCCATACAGCAGTGGCTTCCTGGACCATTGCTTCCGCATGCTTAGCAGCCAGGACGGCTACCCCCCTCATCTGCAAATAAACAGAAGCATACCAAAATTTGTTACAATCCAGAATTCACAGAGAACTACTCACGCAACAGTGATTGACCACTGAACCCATCTCCATACCTCGGCTGATTCCCTCCAGCGCCGAAGTAGGTGCAGCTCGTCCACATCCATTTCCGGCACCACCAACGCCGTGATCCACAGCCGTCCTAGCAATATTACCTCTTCCATGAGTTGTACAATGTTCAAACCAGGCAATCTACATTGTCATGCACCAATTCAATATGAAATAGGAGACTGAAAAGTTCCACTAATTTTATTTCAACAGCAAATAAGACTATTTTCATTATTTAGAGATTTCACACAGATGTGATACAAATATGTATAGCCCACACACTAAACAACACCCTGTAGTAAGAAGACAAAATAAGGACATTCTATAACCATCTATGAACTAAATAACTAGAAAACTTAAAGTAACCGTGCCTTGACGATGAACCTGCACTTCTTTTAAAAACTAAATCATGAAACTAACAGTGACATATATGTGGTAAATTGTTGTTGCCCCCTCAGCCATTTATTTCATAAGAATTTCTGCTACTTACTGAATGTGCCCAAGTAGAGATAAAAAAGATGTTTATATAGGAAAAAAAGAAACAAACTAAATTAAATAGTTGGATCCAAATCAAGTGAAATTGCGTATCTAGACTGTAGATTCAAGAATTGATTTCAATCTAGCAAATCATCACAACAAATCCAAAAAATGATAAAAGCAAAGTAATGTCAGTAAATAGATAGCAACATTGTGGAAAGATTAAATTTATAAAAAATATACATATTTAAAATAACAACCTTGACAACCCTTGCAAGTTTGTTCTTCCCTTCTGCAACTGTTGTACCGATGCGCCTCATATCTCCCGGTGCATCTATGCCTAAAATAATTCTAAAGTGGTAGCTTTTTGTTAATTGTCTACTGCTATACCAGAATACCACAATAATGCCCAATACAATGGCGCTCCTAATAATCAGCGAGATCATCAAAGCCTTCGATGGGGTCGGCACAGGGGCAAGTATTTTGATAGGAAAAGAATCCTAATGCAACTAATACTTTTCCTGGACACCGTCGGCTAATAAAAATATAGATTTGTAGTTATTCAGGGACACCACGCGATACGAAAGAATTGGACAATTTATATAGTAGATATATAGCTGCATTATCAAATATTATATTCTTTGGTCAGGCAAGCCCATCTGACAGAATAAACAAGAATACAAGATAACTATATGCTGCAGGAACAAATATATTCTTTGTGCAGCTACACCAAATCGGTATCATAAAAACAAATGACTATCAAAGTATGAACTGCAGGAACAAATATCTTTTAGCAAGGCCAATAAAATATTCTAATGTATCTAGTAGCAAAAGGACTTAAGTTTAACGAACAGGCAGAATACAGAAGTAAAAATAACATATTAGTTACAGTAGAGTTTTTTAAAAAAAAATCGAGAGTTTTGTTTCAGTAAAAAGCATTGTACCTAGTAAAACAAGAATCTGTCAGGTCTAGCAAATAGTAAAAGACAAAATTTATCTTTACAGTTCTAAAATGAAGATACCAAAGAGCACCAGTAAAAAAGAACCAGGAACAATGATAGACAATAGACATTTAGATATAGTATACTACAAAATTTATTTAGCAGTTCAGATCTTTTGAAAAATTGGGAAGAAGTCATGCAGCCTGTTCGCTTGTTGGTTTCAGCCAGCCCAAACCAGCCAGCCAACAGTATTTTTCTCTCACAACAAACTAGCACCAGCCAGCCCAAACCAGCCCAGAAACCAACCAGCGAACGGGCCGATGGTGAAAAATCAATATGTTATTTCTGAAACTTTTTTTACTGAACTATTAATGATTAAATTGAAAGTAAGGCTATCTGAATATAAATGCCTCAAGATACTAAACATTAGACAACTTGGCTTGCCTTTTTAATTCATTTGACTCAAGATACTAATCATTAAACAACTTGGCTTGCCTTTTCTAAAATTAAATAGAGTCATGCAGCAAGGTCAGCAATACATGTTACTTATGGCTCTAGATTGTAAGACAAATACAGATGCATTTGCATCAGAACCAAGGAATTGAAATTAAACTTTTCTGGATTTGCTGATTTTTCATAAGTGCATTTTGAGATGAATAAGATAAGAAACAGTACAGGAAATCAATATATTGATGGAAACAATACATCTTCATGAGTGTTAGAACATATTCAATCTCTACAAAAGCAGCAACTAAGCCGAATGGAGATCATTTCATTCTAGAGTCACCTACAAGGAAGCGTTAGAATGTTACAACCATAAGTTGGTTTTAGAAGTACAAATAGATCATGTCAGGTAAATTGGCACAGGACATGTCAGGTAAATAATAAAATAATAATAACACAACATGTGTTTCGTGTTACAACCATTGGTTGGTTTTAAAAGTATAAGATGGTATTAGACCTAGGAATATATACTCACTCTTAACCAAGGGATTATTGGAGATTCATTGTGCATTCCACTGGTACGTCTGAAAAAACAGATATCTTTAGAAAAAAACGATAGGACAAAAAAAATCTTATCATGGTGACAACAAGAGGCCATCTGTCCATCTGTGTACATCTAATGGTCTGACGATGATGGAGGCCATCTGTGTACATCTAATGGACTGACGATGATGGATTTCTCAAACACTAACGCATTTACTATCCAGCAGTACCGTGTACATCTCTTCAATAAACATGAATATTACTGAAAAAGGGTTTGTCGAGGAGGGGGAAAGCAGGAGTTCCATGTATCGCCCATGTTTACCTCATGAAGAAGCCGTGCCCTGCACTCAAATCTGAATCAAAGCTCGACGGGATGCATCCTGCACTAGAACCATCAAATCGAATCAAGAAGGAGAAGGGAAAGTGAAGGGAAATGATAAGAAGATGTTATGGAGGAGATGGAGACGGGATCTGGAGGAGGAGCACCTGGATCTGCAACCGGCGTTCAAGGAGCACACACGGGAACGGCGGCAGTGGCGGCGGCAGTGCGCTAGCAGCTGCGGCGCCGTTTCTTTCTTCCGCACGACAGGAGACTCGCTCGGCATAGGCACGGAAAGCATGGGAGGCCGCTTGGGATCCATTGCTGCCGACTTGTTGGGGATCGGAGAAGCCTGCATGGGACCTCCCGTGCCCCCGTGTAGGTGCGGGCGTGCGCCCATGCCCTCGCGCGCGTGAGAGAGATGGAGAGCGAGGACATCGAGGAGCGACGCACGGAGCCATCGAGAAGGCTAGATGGGGGTCCCCCAGCTCTACGCGGTCGCCGGTGGCGCGCCCAGATGTGAGCAGGGTGGGCGTTTCTTTCCTTAGGGAGACGGGCGTAGGGTGCGCGGAGAAAGATCGCACGGGCGGCAGGCAGGATGATGGACGAATATCACACAAAAAAATATCCACACTTTATTCTTTTTAGTTGTATAAAGGAGATTAGAGCTGGCTAGCTGGTCGAGCTGATGATGACGTAGCATGCAGCAGCATATATATATGCCATGTTTACTTGGCTGATAAGCCATAACTGAAAGTATTGTTGACTGATTTATTATGAGAGAAAAAAAATTATTTGTTAGCTAAAAAAATACGACTTATAAGCCGAGCGAACAAGACGTATAGAACACGATAGTGCGTTAGGCACATGCGTGGATGATTGTTTAATGTCGTTCAATTCAGCCGCCGCTTACCTGATGTGAATTCCCCTCAGAAAAAAAAACTGATAGGAATACCTCATGATTATTTTTTCTTTTTTTTTTCTATCTGCTTGACGGCCCAACTTAATTTGGCGTTGGCATTAGTGGCATTTGAATTTTGCGTGCATGTTTTAGTTGGGTGGTAAACGTACGTACTAGACCATCCAACCGAAAGAGTGCGTACCGTACGTCGTTCCCGTGCGTTTACCGCGAGACTGGAACATTTTGAACGTTTTTTCGGAACCAAACAATTTGGCAGGGTGGCGCTGACTATATTTAGACGGGCGTACGGCGCATATCAAGTCGTAACCGTAACATGCATACGCTACACGGCTGTCATATCCATCGATCAAAATTGTAGCATTAGTATTTGGGTACGTTAATTAAATTAAATTAGCCTCCCGTAGTAAAAGCATGGTCTTGCTCTTTCTTCGAAAAAAAAAATGGTCTTACTCTTCGGTCTTATCTATGACGTGTACATGCGGCGGTTTTGCCGCGCGCAGAGTCAGCATTGCTTCCTGATCGAACACATCTGGCTAAGGGGTGGTGGGTTGCATGGACTAAATTTTAGAACATGTCACATTGGACGTTTGAATACTATTTAGGAGAACTAAATATAAGTTAATTATAAAACTAATTACATAAATAGAGACTAATTTATGAGACGAATTTATTAAGCCTAATTAATCCGCTATTAGCATATATTTACTGTAGCACCACATTGTCAAATCATGGACTAATTAGGCTTAAAAAATTCGTCTCGTAAATTAGCCACAATCTGTGTAATTAGTTAGTTTTTTCGTCTATATTTAATACTTCATGCTTATGTTCAAACATTCGATGAGACAGAGACTAAAATTTTTCAATAGGAACCAAACACCCCTAAGCGATCCAGGATTCCAGTACGTACCTGGGGTCTGGCAGCTGCTCTGTAGCACATCAGATTGTGACGTCAACCAGACAACTAACTACTATCCTGGGCGGACTATCGCTACATTGAAAAAGCGGCGACCTGGAACGTTCCAACACGTGCGACCATGGACGTCGACGGAACGCATACCGAGTTTCGCCGACGAGTCAGCGTGGGCTGGCCGCGGACGGAACGTACATACGAACACCGTACCCGGGCCGAACCAACTGACCGTCCTAGCTAGCCGTTTCACTTTCACCTCTCTGGTCGCGTGGCTTCAAGGCCCTGTTTAGTTGCACCTAAAATGCCAAATTTTTCAAGATTCTTCGTCACATCGAATCTTTGAACTATGTACGAAGCATTAAATATAAAAAAAATAAAACTAATTACACAGTTTAGACAAAATACATGAGACGAATCTTTTAAGCCTAATTAGACTATGATTGAACACTAATTGTCAAATAACAACGAAAACGCTACAGTAGTATTTTGCCAAAAAATTTGACATCCAAACTGGCCCTCATCAATTTGCCCCTCATCAATTTTCAAACTTGGTTACGATCCACTGAACTGCCCATTCTGACACGTTCTGACACGATGGCCCCTCGATAATAACGTGCCCTCACGAGCCGAGCCGAGCTGAACTGCCCTCCACGTTCTAAAGAAGAGTTTTGGAGAAGGGTCACACCCTAGAACGGGAGACATTGCAAGAGATGGTTCATCCATGCACATTGCACAAATGCACAAAAATGCATATGTGCGTATGGCCCATCATCTAGCTAGCTGGGGGTGCGTGGGGCTTCTCTTTATTATCCATTCATGTTTGGTGGCTGTTGGATTGTATAATGATACGGTCGCACACGTACTACGTCATGTATAGTGCAGTAGCAATATCGATCATCATGGGGGACAAAATCTCCACATGGATCGACTACCACCCTTTTCCCTTTTTTCTTTATTATATTTTCCCTGTGTTATCAATTACTTCGTTTGAGATACAACCGCATATCAAACTTTTTTTCATATGCAGGCGTTGTGTGGGTTGCTTCCTTCGGTTGGCGACGTAGGCGCGCGCATCCAAGCAGCGACACCGCCCGGCGGCTAGGGCATAGGCTTCTTTACCAGCGCCACAAATTTGGGTCGATCTCTGTCCAATGTAACAGCCCAGCTTACAGTACACCAGAGAGAATCTGAGCTTCCACGTAAATCTTTGCTGACCCCATAGGGCGCCCGAAGGCGTGTTGTATTGAATTTTTTCTCTACCTTAATACAAAGACGCGCAAACCTTTTGTGTGATTGTGAAAAAAAAAACAGCAACCTTTTTTCGCACGCTCTAATTAACAATACTCTTTTCATTTTAAACTATAAGACGTCTTGGTTTTCTATGTATATAGTTTTTTGCTATGCACATATGTACACACTATGTCTAAATATATAATAAAAGGAATATAATTAGAAAAATTAAATGATACTTATTATGATTCAGAATGGAGGTAGTCACCTAGATACGCCTTGGAATCAAACTGCGTACCATTTTAGGGCACCTCTAGAATTGGACTTTGTACCATCTTTGGACACATATTGTTATAACTCGTATGGGTAGGACTATAGGAGGTCATGAGTCCTAGTCATATAGGGATAAGGAGGGACGTGACAGCGTCGTGGGAAGTAAAAGAAAAACGGTTGAAAGGATCATGTTCCTCTTTAATATAACAGGCTATATATGCTTCTCTGGGGCCAAAAGCCATGCCGTGCTGGGCGGCTCACTTGGACACCTGTAACTATAACAATTACCACGACCCGTTTCCATATCGAATTACTCAAGCACTCAAAAGTCCACCAAAAAGAATCAAACATGCCGTACATGAATACACGGTAGAGTGTGCACATGGACAAAATAGCATCACTGACACTTAGCGTTCGATCGTTCCAAAAACATGATCATCGCCACGTACCCTAACTCGTTTGCGGAGTGTGGACAGTGACTCAGCTGGGCTGTGCTATTTGCCTATTTTGCACCAACCGCTAGCCAACCCTGCCTGTGAAGCGAGGCCACCGGGCACGGCTCGTCCTAGGCCAGGCCAGCCAGCCACATGCACACATCTGCACATGGACATGGCCCCTGTGCTGTTCCCACAACGCCCCGGTGCCTCCTCGCCCATCTGCATCCACCACCAAATGGAATCTGTTGCTGGTGTGTGAGTGAGGACATGGTCACGCACCACCGCCCGTCGATAGATCGTCAAGTTGCCATGCCAGTGATCGCGAAGCTGTTCTCTTTTGCTGTTGGACATGAACGGTCGCCCGTTCATGTTGGGGCGGACTATATATTTGCAATGGACTAACTGCCTCAGCTATATCTGGTAGTACGTGCTAGGGCTAGCTAAACCTAAAAAACCGCTCACGCACTACATTTATCTTGAGCACAACAGCCACGTTTTTCCAATATATATTCATGATCATCAAAAACCTTTTAACAAGAAAATCGACCTTGTAACGTTGCTGACTTGCTGTCATCGTCGACAGTGAACTGAGCTCGAGATTGTCGGATTGCTTCTGAAAGTTGCCAACGAGGACCAGTAGATCGGAAGGGTGGGTTAAAGTCTTGCATCAGAACCGAACCAGCCAGCCAGCCCAGCTGCGAGCTGCCCCCAGTATCAGCAGCATAAATGTGACTGTACTGAGGTCAAGGTCCCCTGCATCTCCTGCAAAGAACAACTGAGCCTATCGCATTGCGGAGAAACGCCAATCATAAAGATCCAAGGCATACGTTGCAAGCCTCTGGTTCGCGTGGGGTCGTCAGGCGGTGAATGGACTACTGGAGAAAGGACAAAACAAAGCACGAATTGGTAGTAACCACACTGCATGCAGTCGGGGTAGGGTTTGTGGGCACGGGCGGCAGGCACACACATATGTAGGAGTAAAATCTAGAAGAAAGAAATGGTCAGTGGCCAAGCAGCAGGTTGTGGCTGCTAAAGACGCCTGGCCTGCCATACCAAGATGAGAGCGCCACTACTGCCACCGTGGACGCATGCATGCATCCACATGACACAGCACAAGATGTATATGCTATGCCATTGCCATCACCAAACTGTAGATGGATCCGAGTTCGAACCTTTTGTTTATTCATCTATCGTGTTGAAATGAAATTTCGTTCATGTTCGTGTGATTGATTATTATGTTATCTTCAAGCTAGTCTGCAACTGCTGAGACTTTTGGGCCTGCTGGCTTTGGAGTTAGTAGCTTGACACGTAATCTTTCTATGATATCCTTGCGTTCTAGCTAGCTGTGCCGGCATGGTGCTGCTTTTTAAAAAATGGCGATCGAGATGCTAGCACGGCTTCTCATCATGCCTTCCATGGCTGCTTTTTCCGGCCTCTTTTCCTAGCTCATCCCCTCCAACCACCACCAATATATGCATGCAGTGTAGTGCATAATAATCGTAGGCAGGATGTTGATGTCTTTTGGCCAGTGATGGCGGAAGTAGTGCTGCTGAGATGGCCGCCCATTGGAATGGAAAAGAAAGAAAGAAAAGAAAAGAAAAGCACTGAATTCTTGCGTGCCGTGATGCATCCTGCTACTACTTGCTGATGTGCAACGCTAGCCGGTAGCCACCACACTACTGGTGCTGTGCTGGGCTGCTGGTTACCCCATCAATTGCCGGTGCCGTGTATTTGCTTCTGGACAAATAGGAATTCAATCCCAAGGATAGTAGTCACACATCATACCAGCATATATATCTTAATTAACATTGAGTAAGACTTAATATGAGAAAGTCAAAGCTCATATGTATATAGGCAGTCGGTGTGACAATGACATACCGCCCGGTACACATTTGTAATTCCCTTTCCGCAAATATTTCCCTTTTTAAGATCTTGAGGTGTAATATGTGGTTTCGAAAAGGAAAATGGCGTCATCATTTCATTTAAAAAGCTCTTAATCATGAATTAGCACCCCTTGTAATGTACTTTTACGCAGCATCACTAAGAGTCTGTTTGAATGAGCCAGGGCTAGTTACTAGTTAGGCTAAAAATTAGAGCTAATTGGCTAACAACTAATTGGCTAGCTAGTTAGTTAACAACTAGCTAATTGGCTAACAACTAATTGAAGTCTTATCTAAAAAATTAATCCACCTCCTATTTGGATACATTAGAGCTAATTTGGATTGATTTTTAGCGCTAGTGATCTGCCCTCGTATCCAAATAGGCCCTAATTCAAAAAGTATTTTTTTAGTAATATATATACTTTTAGAGTAGTATGGAATTAGTAAGCGTGTCTTTCGAATTAGTTATTCGAAGGGGATTGGAATCAGCATCCAGGCCAACACAAAGGACCACAAGGTTTTCCTGTATTAGGGGGCGAAAACTATTATTACACCCCCAATTCCATCCCAAGTCTCTGTCAGATTAACATTCCCGAACAGGAAACGGCCTTGGGCAGTTAGCACACATTCATGGCGTGAGTGGAACTATCCACCTTCCATGATGACGTGTGCGATCTCGAAAGAATGGGGAAAGATAAGTACACAGTGCCCTTTTATGAGACATCGCAGATCACTATCATGCACATCCTATAGTATATTTTTAAGTTGTAGCACAGGGGGCTTTACTCTTGTGTTCATGCCATACGCTTCTGCTTATACCGTCATCGACTCAGTTTTCTCTCGGCTTGACACCTGTTAAAGGTATTGCTTCTTAATTAAAGGTTAGACAATGCGATAAAAATGGCTGCCATCCTTGGATAACATAGAAAAAATCATCTCAACAATTAAGTGGTGAGCGACGCTAGTCAACATTCGGCCTTTTCATCTGAAAGGCAGTAGAAGCCTGAGAGATGGGGTGGCTAAAACCTACAACTATATGAAATGACACAAAACTGAATAATTAAAAATCCAACATATGTCATGGACGGTGCATCGCCCACTTTTTGTTCTTACGCGTACGTACAAAATGCACTTGATTGCTAGGTACCAGCTGCGTTTAAAAAAAAAAAAACTTTAGGTCTGATCAAAGCCAAGCTATCATAAATTTAACTAAATTTCATAGAAAATGATGTTAACATTCATGATCCTATAAACAGATATACTATGAAAATATATTTTATGACGAATCTAATAATCTTATTTAGTTTTATTATCCTTGACCGAAGTCTTGGATAGTGCGGTGTGATGAAGTTGTTAATGCTAGTGAGTGGAGATGTTGCTTTCAATACGGAATACTCTGTCTGCTCTATTTTAAGGATACTATTTATACTGCCCAAATTACTCTTGGCGAACCGAATTGCTTCGATCCTAAGGCTAGACCTTAAGCATATTCCTAGTATACAGGGTATTTTAGTCATTTCAATAAGAATCCATATAAGAATCCAATCAGACTTGACTTCTTGAGCTATTGGCCATTTCGCGCCCGTAGCGCTGCTCCAGGCTATCCCGAAACACCTTTCAGAAAGGCCTGAAGTTGCCTTGGCGCTAGTCCTTTTGGAGATGATAGGCGTTGTGACCTTGGTTTCCCTTTGATTTCGTAACTCCTCCAAAGGTTACATTGCGAGACACTAGGGCATCATTTTGGAATCCGATCGTCGGGTATCAGTATTAGGGATACTCGAAGAAGGGATCTGAGGATCGCGGACAACAACTCGCCTAGATAATCAAGGACGTATTTCGGTCTCGACCGACCCCGAAGGGATGGTTTCTGCCTCGCCAGACCCCTCGGGCACACCCCCGTGTCGCCAGACCCCGAGGGTACGGGATCCGTCTCGCCCGACCCCTTAGGCGCGGGCTCCGCCTCGCCCGACCCCTCGGGCGAGGGCTCCGTCCCGCCCGACGGGGTCCGTACCACCTCCAACCACTCCGAGTCCAAGCGTGTGGGCCTGGGTCAAGCCTCTGATACCAGAAGGGGCGCGGACACGCCTTGACGTGACCCGTGGCCACGACAGACCACGCCCGGGGGTTTGCATCGCCAACAGTGACGAGTGCGTGGGCGCTGTGCTGACAGGCACATCGGTTCACCACGCCGTCCGTCGGGACGGGATGAAACTCCACGACCAGCTGATGACGGCGAGGCAAAGCACCAGTGGTGAACAGGAGCCCGACGTGGAGCCGCTCCCTCTCTCGCCCATCTGTAACCCCTTCTACAGACAGTGCCGGTAATACGAGCAGCAGCAGACTGGACGTAGGGACGTTCTGCCCGAACCAGTATAATCCTTGTGTCCTTCGAGCACACCATCCGGCCCAGACGCGCAAACTGAAATTTACTAGCCGGTGATCCGAAACACCGACACCGATTCTTCAAGAGATTGGAATCACCTTCCGGATTCCCTGTGAGAATCGACATTTTAGCTTACATCGGTGGTTAGATCACAGCTGAACAAAGTCGATGTATGAGATTCCATATGGAATATGAATCCAAACAAGTATGATAAATATTAGTATATTTATATATAAATTTAGTTAAATTTTAGATGGTTCAATGCAACCTAGCACTATTCTAGAATGCATGTTTTCTAGGATGGAGCAATGGAGTATATTATATATATTCCATCAAAGGACGTCGTATGCCTGACGTGATTGGACAATTACTAGTTTACCATTACCATTTACCATCAGTCAATGGTGGAAGACAGGTCCCTTTGATGAGCTGATGTCGAGAGGACTTTGGAGCTCAGAGCTGAATTCGGGCTTGTGTGAGCTTGTGATTTTAGTAAAGTTCATGTACCGTCGTAGTAAGCTTAGTAGGCTAGTACACTGGGCTGCCTGCTAGTATTTGTCGCGAAAAAAGACCAACGTCTTTTACAACATCAAATCGACGGATTCGTATCGCTAGGCGAATAGCAAGCATAGGCGTCCAAAAGGCATGTCGCGATGTATTAGACTTGTGGCGAAACTATTTTGTGATTCTGCTTTTCAGTTTTCAAATATATTTGTTCAAAATAGTAATATTAAAAAAGCACCACCACGACAGAACAGCAAATTAGTGACGACTCAAGAATAAAGATGTAAGTGATGAGGAAGCGAAACATCTATAAATTTACGTTTGTGATGACCAAGCTGTGAGTAACTATGATATTTTGTAAATCAAGAGGAAATTATAAAATATACACATAAATTGCTCTCGATGAGGACTTTTACCCAGTACGGCACATCACTGTTCCGCACCCTCGACGCTCATCTTCCTAGCTTTCAAATATTTTCTTTGGACTTGGACTTGAATAATAACGTTGTAAACTCTGAAACCTTACTGTTGAACATGTACGCACTGAACTGAGAATATATGAAACAGTGCGTACGAGTAAAATGCACAAAACAAGTCTGATTCCCAAAACCGCGATTTGCTATTCTGATGCCGACAGACCAATCAAGGAGGCCAGGACACATTAGGATATACCCAGCTTAAGAAGAGAAACATGAGGGCGTGAGGTGGTGGCGTGGTGCTACCACAGGATCGGCAGGGCAGAGAGCACGAGAGGGGGAACGAACGAGCCCTCGAGCCCTCGAGCCCCAAGCCCCAACCCGGCCGGAGTAACTGCCCTGCGCCTCGTCACGCGTCGCCTGGTGGCCGATCGGTCGATCATGCGGCGATGATGCCCGGCCCTTTTCCGCTCCACCGTCTCCTGATTGCACGATTATGGAAGGGAGGAGGATGGGGGGGCGAGTGATTTCTGGACCCAGGCTGCTTGCCACCAAATAGCCTGCGTGACCGCGTCGTCCATGTTATGTTAGCAGCGGACTTCTCAAGGCGTCGCGTGGGCGAGGAGGCTCCTCGGTCCTCGCTGTGCTTCCACCCGAGCTCTGCACATTTCAATTCTGTAGCCCATACATACAACAATGATAAAAGGCAAGGCGCACATATGAGCTCGTGTGATCGTGTCATCTCTCCCCCAAAACAACGATGGCTCGTTCACGTGCCCTTAAACCCGGCTTGATCCGCTTCTTTTTCACCCAAAACAGTGTTTTCCTCTCATAAATTCCTTCAGATTTCTCTAGAATTTCTCCAAACGAACGATGCCAGTATATATGTATCACCAACTATATATATCCTTGCTTTTAATTTCTCCCTCATTTTAACTGCTCGTACTATGTACTTCCTAGTTCCCACTCGCTCTACAGTCTACCCTGCCTATCTTCGCATAGTCGCTACTCGCTAGTAACTAGTAGTAGTAAGCCCCTTGCGATGCTGTGTGCCGTTCATCTTCTTCCTCTGTCTAATCCTCCTCTAGCAGAAGTAAGAGGATGTTTGGATCCGGCTACTAAAATTTAAGAGATGTGTCGGGAGGATATTGTATGGGGTATTCAGATACTAATACAAAAAACAAATTACATAATCCGTCAGTACTCCACGAGAAGAATTTTTAAGTCTAATTAACCCATCATTAGCATATGGTACTGTAGCAAAACATTGTCAAATCATAGACTAATTAGGCTTAAAAGATTCGTTTCGCAAATTAGTCGTAAACTATGTAATTAGTTTCGTAATTAGTCTATATTTAATATTCAATGTATTTGTCCAAACATTCAATAAGACAGCGACTAAAATTTATGAGGGGCAACCAAACACCCCCTAAGTAAAGCCGTAGAAAGTCAGCAACCAAAGATGCAACATGCAAGCAAGTGCTTCGAGCACATTTACTGCTGCGGGTGGCGAAGCATTTTGCTATGTTTAGAAACCTTTCATGCAAAGAAAAAGTAACCGGACAACTACGCTAATTACCGAGCAATCGCTGGCAATTACTTAGAGCATCTTCAAGAGTTTGTCAAATTTTACTTGACAAATCTTGTGATTTGCCAACTCCCAAAATTATATGCCAAGTAAAAAAACAATCCATCTCCAAAAGTTTGGCATTTTTGACTTGGTAAAATAAAAAAACCCGTTAACAAAACGAGGAGCCCCGCTAAACGAACGAAGAGCCCCGCTAAGAAAAGAAGAGCCCCGGATGCCAAGCCGTATACGCGCGCGCGCGCGGAGGGAAGATTTGCCAAGTTGCTATTGATGCCAAGTTGTTTTGCCAAACTGTTGAGACTATTTTTTCTTGTTTTGCCAAAATTATATGGATGCCAAGTTGAGATATCAAACTCTTGGAGATGCTCTTATACACATACGTATGTTTTTGCTATTCTTAAGGAAATTTTTGTTAGCACAATTTTTGTAAATCACTTTTACCCAAAAAATCTCTTAGCGTAACCTTTCCAGATTTTTTTACAATAGCTCTTACCAACATAACTTATGCACATAATACATCCGTTCACAAAATAATACTACTATGGGCTTCGGCCAGTCAAACCAGCTCAACTTTGACAAAAATTATAATAAATAATAGTAGCATTTATGTCTCTAAATAAATTTATTTTGAAAATATATTTTATAACTAATTTAATAATACTTATTTTGCATCATGAAATTAGTATTTTTTATATAACTTTAATCAAAGTTTAAAATGTTTGACTTATCAAAAAGCAAGAATTGAATTCGTTTCTGGATGGAGGGAGTATATTTTTCGCTATATGACATCTTTTGAATAAGTTTGGTACCAGCTAACTTGTTATTTTGTTAAAGCATGCAATTAGGAATGGTAGTTGAACAAAAAATTGTTAAAGCAGAGAAAAAGAAGCAAGGGACAAGGTAAGAGCAAGACAGAAGATCAGTAGAAAAGGAAGAAGAAGAAAAGCTGCTAAATTGCAGCTCTAGTTAAGGCTAATTAGGAATGGTGGCTAATTAGAGACACCGCCTGGATTTGGTCCCTAGCTACAGAAGCGACGAGCGATCTCTATCTTGTTTTTTTTACTAAATAAAACATCTATTGAATTTTGAAAAAAAAGGTATTTTCTCCGGCCAGTAATAGTTGACGTTCTGAGGGTTTGTATGATTATACGTGTGGGAGAGGCGGTGTCTGAGCCGGTGTCACCAGAAGTCCAATTTCAGATGCTTGTGGCGCCTGTGATGATGCAAACACGCTCTGTTGGAAAATTCTTCCATCTTTTAAATGCATCGTAAGGCATGTCCCCCAGTGTCCAGTCTCGGTTCCCATATATAGAATAATTTCTACCGCATCATGTCTCATGTGGTAATTACTTTAAAATGCCATTGAATATATTGAACAAAACAATATATGAATTTCGAGATTATCTTTTTTTAGGAAAGTTTCTTACACTTTATTATGCATGCATAAATCGATCATAGCCGTTCATGTTCAAAGCGTGTCCACCAACAATTCTAAACGACAACACGCCCTTAGAGTGCAAACGCTCCACTGACAAAACCATACTTTTTTTTAACATTAAACTCCTCTAGGATCACTTGAAATATATCCGCAGTTTGCACCGAGGAAAATTTTGGATGCTTTTTTTTTTCCTGCCGAACATTCATCTACCAAGGCAAATTTCTCACGAAAGCTAATGCATGTCCACCACCAATTCCCAGATAGCGCATGGCCCCGGCCGTGAAGATTAGGCCTTGACCTGTGGACTGTGGTACAGGCCACCAGTACGCCCGCCTAATAATTGGCAGAAAGCCGAGAAAACCCATCACCATTGCCGCGCCTCGCGGGGCTTCCGCACCCCCCGCGTCGGCGTACCTGTGGTGTTTCACGATGATGATTCATCTTACTCTTCTACTCCGTATTCTATCTTCACATATAAAGCTTCTCCCCCTCCTGAGCTCGCACGCCGAGTTCTTCTTCTAGTAGATAGAGAAATCGAGTGCTAGGAAAGCAGCAAGCCAGGCAGCGGCAACCACGCCTTCCTCCTCCTTCCTCTCGTGGATTCACAAGGCTTCCTTCGGTGCGAGGGTACACCACTGCCCGTCTCCGCTTTGTTTCTGGCTATTCGATCACCGCTTGTTCTTGGCCTTCTGATTTCGATTTGGTTTCGAGTTGTTGGCTCTCGAGAGAGGCCTCTGCTATGCTCCATTGCTGGCACAGGGCATTTGCTTGATCCTCTTTCCCGCTCACCTTTTCCTGTCACTTGTTACTTTCAAATTTTTGTTTATTTTTGCCGCGGATTCACAGCAGAATCGGTTTGTTTATTGTTTTGTTGGGGTTCCCGATGCTGGGCTGGGCAGGCCTGTGTCAGAGCCATGTCTGCGTTGGGTGTTGGGTCTGAGGTCTCCAACTCTGGGGTTCCCTTGCTTTTTTCTTTCCTTCCTCTGCTCCCCTGCTCCGCGTTCTGCGTGTTCATCATGGTGTGCGACGTCAATGCTCTCACTTCCTTTTCTTTGCCCTGTACAGTTGTACTAGGAGTATTTTCTTCCAAGAAATAATGCTCGCATCAATTTTCCATCTTTTCTCGTTAATACTGTATCTTTGCTATGGCTAAAGCCGCTAGGGCTGTTTTGTTGGTTCGTTGGCCTGCATGTTTTACATGACATTTCGCCATGCGCTTCGTGTCGCAATTTTTTTTTCAGGTGCGCAGCGGCGGCGGCGGCGGCGGCGGTGGCCGAGGCGGCGATAGGCGGTGACTGCCTGCCTTCCTTCTCATCAGGAGAGTTAGGAAAGAGAAGCGTGAGCGGCGGCGCAACAAGCACCGATGGGCCCATTGGAGCCGCGCTACCGTCCAGCCGGCGCCCCGTAAGATCTCCTCCTCCCTCGCTCTCCTCTCACAATCCCAACCAAAGCTGCTTCTTTTCCTTTCTTTCTTTCTTTCTTCTTCAACGCCGCACAGGTGGGCACTGCATGCCGCATTAGATCGTCGATCCTTCTCGACCCGACCAGCCGGAGGAAGACGACGACGACAGCGAGCGCGGTGAGCCGGTGACACGTCGTTCCGTCTCTCCGCCCTCTTAATTGCTGGCTGGCGCCGCAGTGGTTGGTGGTTACGCCTCGCTCGTTGCATCCTCATCGCATTAACCGCAAGAAATCTCCCCTGTTGTGCTCGCATCCAATCCTCCATTGATTGCTGATTAGTAGCACTCAATATTCCCGTGATGGCGTGATCATTAGCAGCCTGCTTAGTTCGCCTGGTGGTCTCCTTCTGTCCTCCGCACTAGTGACCATTGTTGACCCCGTCGTCCCTGTCCTGTGGAACGCTATCTCACGTTGGTCACCAAGCGTCCAAGCCATCGAATTCCAATCCCGGACGGGTCCGTCTCCACTGGATCGTGCTCTCGTTTTCGCCGCTCGCCTTAACCTGGTCGGCCGTCGGTCCTCTGATGATCTGAGGTGAGGCTGACTTGTGTGGCGCTGGTCTTCGGCGTTTGGCAGTGGGCATATACGGCCACGCGTGACGTGCACAAGACGTGGTCTTGCCATGTGCGGTAGTGCTAGCAGCAGCAGTTACTCTGAACTTTTCCCGTTTCGTGATCACAACGGTATCGAACAGCTAATCATGCTTCTGATTTTGGAGAATCGGTCCAGGGCGAGTTAGGTGCAGAGCCACCTTTGTGATTTAGTAACATGTTCTGATGCTCTGTGTTCCTTAAAAATTGTGGCTGATGAAATGGAGCAGCAAGGTTGTGGAATTCAAGTCCATGCGATTTTTCTTCTCTGAATTTTCCTCAGTGCTTAGAAACTTTTAGCTACTTTACACTTCCTACTTCGATTGGCAAACATCTTTTGGTGTGGCTCGCTCTCACATCCAACTATCGGATATACTGCATTTCTTCCTTTTTAAAACGGTGTGCTTTGGGTGCTTTCATTTGTCATTGTTATGTATTTCTGACCATAAAGTGGTTTTGCGGGCCTATCAGCATTCCACTTATTTGGACTCAAGGCAGATGATATCATAGCACTTCCTATACCGCTATCCTGCTGTACATGAAAATGTTATCTAGTCTATCTTCTGACCTAATCATGAAGGACCTAAATGTGTTGCTCTTTACTAGTTGCAGATGTTGCGTTCAATACTTTTTGCGGTTGTTTTTAGCAGCAACTTTATGAAAAAGTTTTATTACAAAAATTTCCTTTTGCGCTGCTGAATTTTTTAGTAAAAGCATAAGTGCTTCCTAAATGAGGTCTATCTAATTATTATCCTATACAAATTAGGTTATCAAGCCATTTTACCTTGCCTATACATATTGGATTTCGCTTTCAACTTTCAAGTGATCATGCTTTTACACCTCTGTGATTATAAGGCGCATCAAAGTGAAAAGGGAGAAAATGACATATACCTTTGTGCTCAAGAAGGAACTTCAGAATCTATTTTCTTGTCATCTTGTGGAATCAGTGTCTAGTATCTATTTCCATTGGCATTGTCTCTTTTGAATTCCTTTCTGAACTCCACGTGTCCAGCATGGTAGTTTGATGGCTGATCTTATCTGGTAAAGTAGTTACTGTTTTGCATGACCAAGTTCGATTCTACCTTTTACAGTGAGGACACAACTAAGAGAAGGGCCTCCAAAAGCAAAAGTTTCAAAGATGTTGAAAATTATGAAGTTCTTGTCCTTGAAAAGAGCTGTGGTTGCAAGTTCAAATCTTTGAGGATCTTGATCGTAGCTATCATTTCTGCGACAGTTCTTACCCTTGTGACTCCAACCTTATACGAGCACCAATTGCAGTCAGCCTCCCGGTAATATTTGTGATGCGGTAAAAAATGACGATGCCTCTAAAGCTATAAATATCGGCTCATGTGAGTTTATATGCTTTGCAGGTATGTGGATGTCGGTTGGATGTGGGACAAAACAAGTTCTGATCCACGATATGTATCTTCTGTTGATGTTCGGTGGGAGGATGTATATAAAGCACTGGGAAATCTAAGAAGCGGTAATCAAAATCTCAAAGTTGGACTCTTGAATTTTAATAGCACTGAGTATGGCTCTTGGACACAATTGCTCTCAGACAGCCATGTTTCCATTATAAGTCTTGAGCATGCCAAGGACAGCATTACTTGGCAAACACTGTATCCTGAATGGATCGATGAGGAGGAAGAAACAGAGATACCCTCTTGCCCATCACTTCCAGAACCTAATGTACGAAGAGGTGTACGCTTTGATGTCATTGCTGTAAAGCTTCCTTGTACCCGTGTGGCAGGTTGGTCAAGAGATGTTGCACGGCTTCATTTGCAGCTCTCAGCAGCAAAATTGGCTGTGACATCCTCAAAGCGCAACCACAAGGTCCATGTTCTTTTTGTAACTGACTGCTTTCCAATCCCGAATCTCTTCCCTTGCAAGAACCTTGTGAGACATGAAGGCAATGCTTGGTTATATAGTCCTGACTTGAAAGCATTAAGGGAAAAGCTCAGGCTTCCAGTCGGATCCTGTGAGCTTGCTGTTCCACTCAAAGCAAAATGTAAGTTGCATATTTACTAAGCGTCAGCACACTCAGTACAGCAAAAAAAAAAGATTTCCTTTCTCTCTAGTACTTCATACAGTAGTACTTTTTATGGTAACATGCATGAAGTGTGTGCCTGTTTTTACTCATTTGTCTGATAAAGTATAAATTTCCAGCAAATGACTTTATTCTTACTGCTGCAGCGAGACTTTTCTCAGTAGATCGACGAAGAGAAGCATATGCAACAATACTGCATTCAGCGAGTGAATACGTCTGCGGTGCTATTACAGCAGCTCAAAGCATTCGCCAAGCAGGATCAACCAGGGACCTAGTCATCCTCGTTGATGAGACCATAAGCGAGCACCACCGGAGAGGCTTGGAAGCTGCAGGGTGGAAGGTCAGAATAATCCAAAGAATCAGGAACCCAAAAGCGGAGCGTGATGCATACAACGAGTGGAACTACAGCAAGTTCAGGCTGTGGCAGCTGACTGACTATGACAAGATCATCTTCATAGATGCTGACCTCCTCATCCTGAGGAATGTTGACTTCCTGTTCGCCATGCCAGAGATCACTGCAACTGGCAACAACGCAACACTCTTTAACTCTGGTGTCATGGTCATAGAGCCTTCCAACTGCACATTCCAGCTGCTGATGGACCACATCAACGAGATAACTTCATACAACGGCGGGGACCAGGGATACCTGAATGAGATATTCACGTGGTGGCACCGCATCCCGAAGCACATGAACTTTCTGAAGCACTTCTGGGAGGGCGACAGCCAGGCCATGAAGGCGAAGAAGACTCAGCTGTTTGGCGCAGACCCACCAATCCTCTATGTTCTCCACTACCTTGGCCTGAAGCCATGGCTGTGCTTCAAAGACTATGACTGCAACTGGAACAACGCTGGAATGCGCGAATTTGCGAGCGATGTTGCACATGCCCGGTGGTGGAAGGTGCATGACAAGATGCCCCGGAAGCTCCAGTCCTACTGCCTGCTGAGGTCACGGCAGAAGGCCAGCCTGGAGTGGGACCGGAGGCAGGCTGAGAAGGCCAATTCTGAAGATGGCCATTGGCGCCACAACATCACGGACACCAGGCTGAAGACATGCTTTGAGAAGTTCTGCTTCTGGGAGAGCATGCTCTGGCATTGGGGCGAGAACAATAACAGGACGAAGAGCATCCCCATGGCAGTGACAACGGCGAGCTTGGCAAGGTCATGATATGCAGATATACAAACACCCCATATGGCAACCATATATACATGCATAGCAATAGCTTGTATAGGTAGCTATGCTTAGGTCTTCGCTATACAAAATACACCACTCCCTGTTGCTGTCATGGCTGCAGCTCTATGTCGCTGCCGGCCTGCCTCGACAGCTAACAATTCTTTTGGGTTGGCTCTTGGCTGCTGAAATAAGTTTCAGGTACATGTAAAGTTCCCTGCTGAAATTATGTGAGTGTGTGTGAGAAATGATTGTGTACAGGGCGCCAATTAATAATTGGTTAGTGCATGGAACATACGACTAGTCTTACTCTTACAGTGTATGCCGACAGACTTGTATAGCACAACGCATACTGACAGTACAGAAACAAAACAATGCAATGTGGAGGCGGTGCTAGACATTCAAAACTTGCCAATCCAATTGAGAGAGGGCACTTTCTGACAATGTATCAAGTAAATGTTTGTGCATAAAGGGCGTACCCAGTGGTTACAATACAAACTTGATTTTTAACAACATATAAAATGAACCGTTAGTAAATAGAGCTGACAGAACGACTGTCACGGCTTTCTAATCCTTACCAACAAGAAGAATTAAAGAAGTGATGTAAAATCTACAACTTTCGATGCATGCTTCACCTTGTATACTAGTCAAAAAGAAGAAAAGAATGTAGAAGTCCAGTGAACCACCTAGCAGATGCATCTGCCTTGTCCTGGACGTATGTTAATTCTCTAGTATACCTGGTAATGTCAAATATCACAGTACAAGGGTAGATTTAGCATGCGGCCATAAAATTCAGCCCACCATGTTTCGCCAACCTGTGCAATTCAGATGGGAAAAATGGGTTCAGGTGACTATCCAAATACAATGAAAACAGGTTAACTTCAATCTTAATGACAAACTTGTTCATAACACTTGAAGCAACTAAAGGCACACCAAATACTAACAGATAGGTACAGAACTATAACTAGCTCACTGCACACACATGAGTAATAGATGGTAAGGTAATATACAATGGAGTGGCAATTTTTGGAAGATAACTTGAGGCCTTCCAAAGTAGCATCAGTAAATAGCTGCTTAATCTTTACAGATGACCGCTATACTAAAAGTTGTCAGGGATCAACTAACACAGCCTAAATTAACTTCTCAGTGCAGCCTCGAATGCCACTTCAAGTAACATTGAATCTGTTAGTCGCTGAATTCTCACTCTTGGTAGTAGCAGAATTCTTACTCTCATCGAGAGAGGATGACGCTAGGAGTTGGGGCAATTTTCTTGTCTATTTCTCACACAAATGCCATACCAACCTGAGGGGTTGGGGTTACATATTTATAGGCTGCTAGCCAGCCAAGCATATGCCAAGATGCTAGTCTAAGATGCTAATATGCTGTCCTAGCTAAGATGTTGTCCTCTAGTCTAAGATGCTGTCCTAAAAATAGAAAAACAGCCACAAGGACCATGTGAGCAGCACAGCCCCACAAAGACCAATCACACATGAGACTTATCCATCATTCTCCCCCTAAGTCTTGTGCGTCGTCTTGTGGGAGAGTTGAACCATCCCGGTCCTGGAGCAGAGCTCAAAGAACTTGATCCTCCCAAGGGGCTTGGTGAGCAGGTCCGCAAGCTGGTCCTTCGTGTTGATGTAGCTCGCCTTGATGCTCCCTTCCTCCAAACAGCCTCGGATGAAGTGGTACCTCACCCGGACGTGCTTGCTGCGTTCGTGGAACACGGGGTTCTTTGCCAGGGCCAGAGCGGACTTGTTGTCCACCCTGAGCTCCACCGCTCTAGTGTCTCTGCCGAGGAGATCACCGAGCGGTCGAGCGAGCCAGAGCGCCTGAGTCAAAGCGGTGGAGGCCGCTATGTACTCGGCCTCGCAGCTGGACAGGGTCACCACCTGCTGCTTGACCGACTGCCAGCTAACGAGGCACTTGCCGAGGAAGAAGAGGATCCCGCTCGTGCTCTTGCTGGTGTCGATGTCGCCGGCGTGGTCGCTGTCGCTGTACCCGACGAAGTGTACCGCCCCAGGGCACCTCGGGTAGTAGAGGCCGTGGTCGAGAGTCCCCGCAACGTAGCGGATGATCCTCTTCACAGCCTGTTGGTGCTCTGTCGTCGGTCGCTGCATGAACCGACTAACGTAGCCGACGGAGAATGCCAAGTCCGGCCGTGTGTGGGCGAGGTAGCGAAGGCTCCCCACAAGACGCCGGTACTGCGTAGCGTCCACCTCCTCCGTCGTGCTGTCGCGGCTCAGCTTCAGCCTCTCGTCCATCGGAGTGAGAGCTGAGTTGCAGTCGGTGAGCCCAGCTAGCTCAACGACGCGCTTGGCGTAGGCGGTCTGTCGAAGCGTGATCCCAGAGTCATCCTGGTGCACCTCGATTCCCAGGTAGAAGGAGAGAGGCCCCAGGTCACTCATCTGGAAGGTGGCCTTCATCTCTTCCTTGAATGCCGCCACCTCCGCATCCTTGGTGCCGATGATCACCAAGTCGTCGACGTAGACACCCACCAACAGGGCATTTCCTCCATTGCCCCGTCGGTAGATGGCCGCCTCGTGCAAGCTTTGCTCGAAGCTCATCCCCTTTAGCGTGGAATCCAACTTGGCATTCCACACCCTCGGTGCCTGCCGCAAGCCATAGAGCGCCTTGCGTAGGCGGAGTACCTTGCCCTCCTTGTCGGGGATCGCAAATCCCGGCGGCTGGTGCACGTAGACCTCCTCCTTCAAGTCGCCGTTAAGGAACGCCGACTTGACGTCCATGTGATGAACACGCCAGCCCTCCAGGGCAGCTAGCGCAAGGAGGAGTCGCACGGACTCCATCCGTGCCACGGGAGCAAAGGCGTCGTCGAAGTCGACCCCCTCCTGCTGCACGAAACCTTGTGCCACCAAGCGAGTCTTGTGCTTGACGATGGCGCCGGTTTCATCCCTCTTCAGCTTGTACACCCACTTAAGGGTGATTGCGCGGTGACCACGAGGAAGGTCAGCAAGCTCCCAGGTGCGGTTCTTCTCAACCGCATCCATCTCCAACTGCATCGCGGCGCGCCATGCCGCGTGTCTCTCGGCCTCTGCATACGACCGAGGCTCGCCGTCGTCACACGCAAGGTGCAACTGCGCCTCCAGGTCGTGAGGCACCGGTCCCGGCACCGGCTGGTCGCTGAGAAGGTTCTCCATCGTACGGTACCGCAATGGCTCGCCGTCGTGGTACGCGTCGATGCGCTCCTCGTCGTGAGAGAGCGGAGTAGCGAGCTCAACCGGGCTGTGCTCGACACGAGCTGGAGTAGACGTGCCCGGAGAGGTGCCTGTCGATGCTGGAGTGCGTGGCGTTGCCGGCTGTGGTGGAGCCGGCGAAGAACTCATCGCAGCCGAGGTCCTGGCTGGAGAGCGTGGTGCTGTCGGAGTAGCAGGCTCCGGGGTCGGTGGAGGCTCGGGGACTGGGGTAGACGCGCTCGCCGAAGAAGAGCTGCCTACTCCCCCAGCTCCCTCGAAGTGGGCGTACTCGACAGTGAAGTCGTCGTACGTCGGAGCCGAGCCATCGTCCACCGCCTTGTCCCACGCCCATCCTCGCCTTTCGCCGAACACAACGTCGCGCGCCGTGCGCACACGCTGTGTCTTCGGGTCGAGGATGCGGTAGGCCTTCGAGCCCTCCGCGTAGCCGATGAACACTCCCGGAGTGCTCCTGTCGTCGAGCTTGCTGATGTGGCCAAGCTCCTTGGCGAACGCGAGGCAGCCGAAGACCCGCAAGTGGGAGACCGCCGGCTTGCGCCCATGCCAAGCCTCGTACGGCGTCCTGCCGTCGAGCGCCTTGGTAGGCGAGCGGTTGAGGATGTAGCTGGCCGACACCACCGCCTCTCCCCAGAAGACAGCCGACATCCCCCTCTGCTTGAGAAGGGCCCGAGCCATCCCCACAACCGTCTGGTTGCGCCGCTCGACGACGCCGTTCTGCTGCGGGCTGTACAGCGCGGAGTAGTGGCGCTGAATGCCCTCATCAGCGCAGTACCACGCGAATTCAGCCGCCGTTGTCGGTGCGCAGCACGCGCAGCTTGCAGCCGCACTCCGCCTCCGCA
Source organism: Miscanthus floridulus (assembly GCF_019320115.1). Lineage (NCBI taxonomy): Eukaryota > Viridiplantae > Streptophyta > Magnoliopsida > Poales > Poaceae > Miscanthus > Miscanthus floridulus. The sequence goes on along the minus strand of NC_089596.1, from coordinate 73,692,010 downwards.
GCAGCCTGCGTGCACCTGATGGCGTCCGCAGCCTCTCCCTTGCTGCCGAGGACCATCACCCACATGTAGCGGGAGAAGTCGTCGACGAGCAGCAGGAAGTAGCGTCGTCCTCCCGGTGTGGCCGGTGTCACCAGGCCACACAAGTCCCCGTGCACGAGCTCGAGCCTCTCCTTGGCTCGAAAGCTCGCCCGCTGGGGAAAGGGGAGTCGCCTCTGCTTCGTCAACATGCAGACGTCGCAGAGCTGCTCCACATGGTCGCGGCACGGCAGGCCTCGCACCATCTCCATGGCACTGAGCCGCTTCAGGGCCTCGAAGTGAAGGTGCCCGAAACGCTCGTGCCACTGCCACGCCTCGTCGTCCCGACGAGCAGCGAGACAGAGGGGTTGTGCCACCTGCACGTTAAGGACGTAGAGTCGATTTGCGCTTCTGGATACCTTGGCAAGAAGGCGACGACGGCGATCCCAAATCCTCATGACTCCATCCTCAACCACCACGCGCGAACCGTTCTCATCCAGCTGTCCCAAGCTGATGATGGAGTTCCTCAACGCGGGGATGTAGTAGACTCCGGTGAGCAGCCTGTGCTCACCAGACACGGCGGTGAAGATGATGGAGCCAACGCCCTTGATCTCCACGCCGGAGGCATCCCCAAACTTGACGGAGCCTCGGACGCTAGAGTCAAGCTCGGTGAAGAACTCCCGTCGACCGGTCATGTGATGGGTGGCGCCGGTGTCGAGGCACCACCCGTCAGTCTTGTCGTTGCCGGAGCTGTCGCCGAGGAGGGCGTGTGCTTTTGGCTCATCAAGGTGGAGGAGAGCCGCTACGGCTGGTGCCGCTGGAGGTAGCTCGATGCTGGCATGTGCCATGAACAGAGCCGGCTCCTCCTCCGCCTGTGCGACGTGGGCCTGGCCACGTCGTGGCTGTCGACAGTCCTTGGCCCAATGGCCAAGCTGGCCGCAGTTGCGGCAGGTGTCGTCTCGTGCCGGCTTGTGCCTGCCGGCGGCGTCGCCCTGGGCGCCTCCGCGGGCATCACTCTCGGCACGTCCTTGCGCCCCGGCCTGGGCGTCTCTACGCGGCTTGCCACGCTTGCGGCCGGCTATCGCGGAAGAAGGCTCCCCCTTCCTCCGGTCACCTTGGCTGGCAAGCCACTGCTCCCGAGTGAGAAGGAGCTTCCTGCCAGTGGTGATGGGCCCCGAGAGGGACTGTGGCTCATCGCTGTCGACGACCTTAAGGCGACCTATCGCCTCCTCGATCGACATCGTGGAGAGATCCAGCAGAGACTCGATCGAGCGAGCCATCTGCTTGTACTTCTCGGGGACGCAGCGGAAGAGCTTTTCGACAGCTCTCTTCTCGCCGTAGGTGTCGTCGCCGAACTGTACCATCTTCTGCAACAGAGTGTTGAGACGGAGAGCAAAGTCATCAACGTCCTCACCTGGCTTGAAGGCCACGTTCTCCCACTCCTTGCGAAGTGCCTGCAGTGTGGACTTGTGGGCGCGGTCGCTGCCGATGCGTGCCGCAGCGATGGCGTCCCAAGCCTCCTTGGCAGTCCACTTGATGGTAAGCGAGAACTGCATCTCGGGCGGGACTGCAGCGATGAGAGCATCCAGCGCCCGTCGATCTAGGTTGTAGTCGACGTCGCCGTATCGGACTGCCTCCCACATGTGCCGCACCTGGAGCTTTACCCTCATCACCGCAGCCCACTCGACGTAGTTGGTCTTGGTGAGGGTAGGCCACCCACCGCCGGGGCCGACGTCCCTGACAACAGCCTGGAACCCGTGGTAACCACGGTACCGATCCGGGGAGAGAGAGCCACGCTGCCTGTGAAGGCCGCGATCTCCATCGACCCGTCCGCCACCGTTGCCGTGCGCGCCTCCTCCAGGAGCGCCGCCAGCGCGTCCGCGCCTGTCTGGGCTGCCGCCACGCTCGTGGACGTGCGCGGCTCCCCCAGGAGCGCCACCGCCGTGCGCGCCTCCACCAGGAGCGCCACCAGCGCGTCCGCGCCTGTCTGGGCTGTCGCCACGCTCGTGGACGTGCGCGGCTGCCCCAGGAGTGCCACCGCCGTGCGCGCCTCCACCAGGAGCGCCACCAGCGCGTCCGCGCCTGTCTGGACTGCCGCCAGGCTCGTGGACGTGCGCGGCTGCCCACTGCGCCGCCCGCGCTCGCGCTGCCTCCCTCTCCAGCAGCTCGAGGTCCGCGTTGGCACTGTCGTCAGCACAAACGGAGCTGCTCACGCTGCCGCGCAGAAACTCGACCTCCGCTGCCGCCGCACGCGCTGCATCCGCCGCCGCCGCTGCTTCCGCCTCCGCTCTGGCTGCTGCCAGCTCCGCCGCTGCCAGCCTCGACGCCCTTGCCGCCGCCGCAGCGGTCTCTGCCGCCGCTCGCTCGCGTTCCTCTGCCGCGGCAAGTTCGGCCTCCTGCCGACGCCGCGTGCTCGAGGCGACCGAGCGCTGAGACTGCCCTGCGGACATGACGCGCTACTGGGGGGCTGCTGCGTGGGGAGAGGGCTGCTTCAGACGAGCTGGGAGAGGAGTGAACAGGAGCGGCCGGAGGAGCTGCTGCTGCCAACAGCTGGGGCTGTTGTGGGGCTGGGAGAGAAGATGAGCAAGAGATGCTCAGGCTATAGGATAATACGACTCTGATACCAGCTGTTAGTCGCTGAATTCTCACTCTTGGTAGTAGCAGAATTCTTACTCTCATCGAGAGAGGATGACACTAGGAGTTGGGGCAATTTTCTTGTCTATTTCTCACACAAATGCCATACCAACCTGAGGGGTTGGGGTTACATATTTATAGGCTGCTAGCCAGCCAAGCATATGCCAAGATACTAGTCTAAGATGCTAGTCTAAGATGCTAATATGCTGTCCTAGCTAAGATGCTGTCCTCTAGTCTAAGATACTGTCCTCTAAGATGTTGTCCTCTAGTCTAAGATACCGTCCTAAAAACAGAAAAACAGCCACAAGGACCATGTGAGCAGCACAACCCCACAAAGACCAGCCACACATGAGACTTATCCATCAGAATCTCACTATTTATGATGGGAAAATCTCGCTTTTCATGCTATGCATGACATTCCATGGGCACCATGGTTCGGCAGAGATAAAAAGTGTATTGTATATAAAAGTCCTAGAAATTCATAATACTATAGCTGCAGTGGAACAACACTTTACCTTGCAAGAAAGCAAAATTTTACTCCTATGTCAAAATTTTGTCTAACTGATATACATTACTGACAGGATTCACAGAAATGAAGATAGACATTAGCATAACTAAGAACTCACCATTTGTCAAAAGGTACGAAAACACGAGTTCGTTCCAAGCATCGGGGACTCCAGGAAGACACCAGTGGCTGCAATCAAGTATAGTGGGAGGATAACTCCAAGTGCCAACATGTGCATCACTTCGAAACGCTCCCATTAAAGTTACATTCAGTACTGTGATAGGAACTTTCATGTTGGTTACAACATCAGCAAGTATAGCCCCAAATTCACTCTTATCATTTCCTTTGGCCTCTGATGAAGGCAGCTCTGTTACCTCACACACCTTTTGGCTTGTGTCCCTATGAAATGGGAAGAGAGCTCCTGTCAGTTGTTACAGAATAGCTACAGCAGAGCCAATGAAGAAAAGAATTGATACTGCAAAATTTCTTGCAACATTGACATTTTTTTGTGGTATAATCATGGTCATGTCAGTTAGACCATATCATATTTTTTAGGGACAGAAAAAAGTGTATTTGTATAGAGAAACAATGAAAATATCAAATCAAATGAAGAGGTGCAGTGAGATAAAGTTTCCATATGAACTAAGGCCCTGTTTGGATCCATAGAACTAATAGTTAGCTCTAGCTGCTAATAATTAGCTTCTTTGGATTCAAACAGATCCAGCTAATTGTTAGCTGAATACCAACTATAACAACTATCTCACTAGTTGGACCAAACCATCTAATAGCAGCTAATAGTTTGCTAGCTAATATTAGCTATGAGTAAGACGATTTAGTAGTTTATTTACATGAAGCAGTTTACAACTCATGAATCAACCAGAATGTGGGAGGCATATAAATCCATTATGTATGGCTTGGTGGAGCTAGAACAATTAGATCTATATTCACATTGCACGTGCAATGGACTGGTTATAGATGTTATACATGCAGTCAAAATGGACAGGGATCTTGACCATTTTTTTTTCTAAAAGATATCACTATAATTAAATTGGCCCAATTATCTAGCGCCATTATCAATCTACCTATGATTTAAGTAAAGGCATATCAGTATATCATCTAACAGGGCTGAAAATTATATCAAGGTATGTGGATGACGACAATCTTTAAGAATCTAATTAACACCTTTACAAGTTTTCTCCCATGAGATTCAAATGCCTGACAACCATAATAATCTTTCAGAGTGATTTTTTTTTTATAAAACTTACCCCCAATGAGATGGCTCATATGTGCGAAAGAAGACATGTGTTCGATTTAAATCAACACTTTTTTGTACCCATGAGGCCCAGGTCTCCAGTGCCATCCTGAAACCAGCATCGATGGATGTACCTAATTTAAGAGAACGCCCGGCCTGAAAATAGCAACCCCTGTTCGGAAGACCAGGTAATAAGAAAAACTATTAAACTTGTGTTTCAGTTACATTAGTGCACACCACTTAGATGCAGAGAATATGAAGATAAAAAGGCTACGTTAAAAGCAACACAGTGATGCTATGTTAAAATCTGAAGATGGCAAAAATGATATGAACACAGTATTCCCTAGAAACAAATGAAAAAGATGTTTAATGGAAGGCGCATATCATCCGGCAGATGAAATCGCCAAGTTGACAACTTTAACATTGACATTTCAAGAACCTGTAAGACTGTACCTATTGGTAAGCGTCATCAAAAGCAAATATGATTCAATACATATGATTTTACTAGGTACTAAGAAAAAAGTTGGTATAGCAAAAGATCCGCAAGGCACTCGCATTTTTCCCTTGATTTGTAGCCCCCCACCCCGACCCCTGAGTTTCTGCTACATTATTGGTACCTATGTGAAATAGAGAGATGCATCACTCCCCAATATCCAAGATGTATCAAACTCTACCTCTAACTAGAATATGAGCTAGGATTCTATTTCTAAAATAAGGCACGGTATTAAAAATACTGGGCGGCGGCCAAAGCATCGAAGTGAACACACCACCACATATTCCTTCAATGTCTTTTTCTGAAAAAAGAAGAAGAAATACACACTACCTATTCAACCATGAATATAGAGCTTTCAATCCTAAGAAAATGTGAATGTTTCGTCCGAAAAAGAAAAGGAAAAGAAATTGTGAATGGCAAAGCAGACATTGGCAGTACTGAAACAACTACACATTTTCAAGTTAGAACTTAAAGGCACAGTAAATCAATGCGAGGGACCTTACGTATCAAACAATTTGGTCGGCGTCCACCAATGCCCAGTGTTGAAAATCAGTACGTCCGAATTCACCCATTTCCGGCTGAAATTATCCATCCTGTCCAGCCTCAATGTGGATTTGACCCTCTTGGGGGCATGCCGTGGGGCAGGATGCTCCTGCACGAGGAACACGGACCGGAAGAACTCCACGGTGAGGCCGTGAGACGCGAACCTGACCGCCAGGTGCCGTATCGTCTTGGTGATCTCGTTCCCGTTCACCTCGAAGACCGTCCTGGGGTCATCCACGCCGGCCATGAGCATGCAGATGAAGGATTCCCACTGCGTGCGGCTCATGGAGTCCCCCACGAACACCACCCGCTTCCCGCGCAGCCGCTCCAGCGCGGTGCGGGCCGCGAACCGCGGCACGTCGCACCGGCGCGGCTTCCACCGCCACTTGAGGTACCCGGTGTCGTTCCGCCCGTTGGCGAGGCAGTCGAACCCGCGCTCCGCGAACGGGCACTCGGAGCTGTTGTAGAGCGGGTGGCGGCCGGTGTCGTCGGGCACCCAGGCGCCGTCGAACACGTCGCACGCCACGCCGCCAAGGCCCAGGCCCAGGCCCAGGCCGGCGGCGTCCCCGACGAAGCCCGCGGCGGCGAAGGCGCGAGCGCGACCTCCCCGGCCGACGTAGCGGAACACGTAGAGGTACAGCGCGCAGGCGAGCACGAGCGCCGCGGAGGCCAGGAGGAACGCGCGGGCCGCGCGCTCCAGCGTCGACGCGCCCGAGGGCGCCCACCGCCACCTGCGCCGGAGCGCCGCGAAAGCGGTCGCGGCAGAAGAGACGCGCGGGCTCCCGGGGGCGGAAACGCCGCCCCGCGCCGCTACGCGCGACGGGCCGCTCCGGCTACTGCCCGGGGTCACCATCACGCTACAGCCGCCGTCGCCGCCACCAGATCTCCCATCCCGCGTCTCCCCGCGCTCACCAAATCAGCAGCAGTACCGAGCGGATGCCGCCTGCTCCAAGTGGCCCCGCTGAGACTGGACTACCCGGCACTAAATAGCCCGGACGAGAGACAGGCTCGCCGCGTGGCGTCGGCGTGGTCAGGTGGTTGTGCTTCCGTCCCCCCGGCGCGTGAGCTCGCGTGACGGGGGTAAGCTGGTGGAGGCGCGGCGAGGGGAAGGCGGTCGTAGAGTACTCGCTGGAATGCTGGATCCGTGCAGACATGTGGGATCTCAAGTCGTGACGGCCCACATGGCAGGTTGGAGCCGGCAACAGACTATGTGGCTCCTGGAATTTGCCTAATTGGTGCTTGATCCGTGCAGAGTGCAGACTTTGAGCTACAGGAAGAATAGCCAGGTCACCTACCGGATCACAGCATTGCAGCTAACCTATCCCCTTTGCTTCTCTATGCTGCTGAACATATTCAGCCTGTTGGTTTCAGTCTGGGTTTATCAATCAATTTTTCTTTCACAACAAATCAGCATCAGCCGAATTTATTAGCCTAAAAATCAACTAGCGAACAGGCTGATTGTAAGTAATCATGTACCGGTACGGGCAGGCACATAGCGATGAAAAGCATACAGTAACGTGAATAGGTAGTTTATATGAAAATGAAAGTCAAAGATTGCAAGTGATTGGGTGGGGTCTAGTTGTTTGCTCTGACAGTGACACTGTAGGGTCTGTCTATTGACCACTTGTGGTAGAGCAATGTGCACAGCTGGCTCCTGGCTGCCTGATTAGTTTCCTTAAATCCATGTGCGAACACAATCGGGCTGGTGGTTCTGACTATTATTTCTGAACAAACTGTTTGTAAAGGGGGCAAAGGCAGGCGTGAGGTTTAAGAAAAACCCAGGTGGATACTAAAATAATAGTGATGGATGATCTCATATCAACAAACATTGTACATTTGTTGCTAGTTCCTACATTCAGACCAATATCCAAGCATGTAATCTCGCGAACAAAAAAAACTCATGTCAAGAGTTTACAGCCATACGCATAGGCCACCACGGTTGTTAGTTCCAAAATTGTCGCGCATCATGATCCAAAAAGCCAAGCGATGCAGCATTTCGGGTGCGCAAGTTCACTTCTTAGAGGGGAGCTTCCTCCTCTTGGCAGGCCACTCACGCTTCTGCTCTTTCTTCCTCTTCTTAAGCTGCATCTGATGTGACCTTCCGACCAGCGACGGCTGCTCCTTTAGCCCGAAGCTCCTCGCTACATGGCCCAGGTGCAGCTTCTTCACCATGAAAATTTTCTTCAGTTCACCTCGGTGGGCAGTGTAGGCACGAACCCAGGAACAGAAGGCATCCCTGGCAAGCTTCTTTGTTGCATCCTGGATAAGAATGCCATGTTAGTAAACCTTGTGCACACTTCAGTTGGTAGATGCATGCATGTTTATCTGTTCAGTTAGTTTGCATGCGCACGAGCACCAACCTGTGGCTGCCGTGCGCGTTGGAGGGCATGGCGAGAATAGCTCGCGCATGACCCTGGAGCGACCGGGCTGGACGCGGCATCGTGAACGTGGGGATGGACACGTTCAAGTGCGGTGTGCGGCTGTCCATCCGAGAGCTTCTGCTCTTTGTAATTCATACAATAAAAGGTGAAGAAGAAAAACCAGAAAAGCTGCTCTGTTGTTCGCAGCACCAAAACTCTCGAGTCCAAGTGATCGTGTGTGTTTGTGTTGTGTTGAGTTCTTCACCGAGCTCTTGTCCTCGCCGCCGGCGTACATCGCTGTCGTTAGGACTGACAATTGGCATCGGAGCTGTGAGAGAGGGCCTAGCGCGCCGCCATGACGTCGCCGAAGGGTCGAGGCCGCTCGCCGCCACCGGCGGGCAGGAAGGAGAAGGGCGGCGGCTCCGGCAGCAAGACTCCACCGCGCACGCCGTCTCCAAGCCGCTCGTCGTCGCGCCGTTCGTGGACCCGCGACGCCCGCCGTCCGAGAACGCGGCGCCCACGGGAGGTCGTGGTCGAGCGCGTGATCCGAGAGACGGGAGCCTCAGGCAACTGGCCACAGCTGACCAAGACGAACTATGATTCGTGGTCGCTGCTGATGAAGTTGAAGATGCAGGCTCGTCACCTCTGGGAAGCAGTCGAGGACGACGATGTCGACTTCCACGACGACCGTTCCGCGCTGGATGCGATCTGCTCCGACGTGCCCCCGGAGATGGTGCCCACCCTAGCGACCAAGTCGTCAGCCAAGGAGGCGTGGGAGGCGATCCGTTCTATGCGCATCGGTGACGAGTGCGTGAGGAAGTCGACGGCGCAGAGTCTCCGTGCTGAGTACGAGCAGATCGCGTTCCGCGACGGGGAGTCCGTCGAGGACTTTGCCCTGCGCCTCTCCAACATCGTGCTGAGGCTGGCGATCCTCGGCGACCCGGAGCCGGAGCCGAAGGTGGTGGCCAAGTACCTCCGCGTCGCTCGACCAAGGTACAAGCAACTCGTAATTTCCATCGAGACCCTCCTCGACATCGACACACTCTCCGTCGAAGAGGTCACTGGGCGACTCAAGGCGGCGACCGACGACGAACCATTGCTGGCCCAGGACGTCGCCGGCAAACTACTGCTCACGGAGGAGCAGTGGCTGGAGCGCTACAAGAAGCGGGACAAAAACTCCGATCGCGGCGGATCGAGCTCCGGAGGCCGTGGCAAATGTCGGGGAAGAGGCCGCGGTAGCGGCACCGGCAGCGGCAACGACTCATGGGCCGGTTCGAACTCAGGCCAAACCATCGCCGATGACGCGTGCAAGGCCTGCGAGAAGAAAGGCCATTGGGCCAAGGATTGTCGAAGCAAGAAGAAGGTAGAGAAGGCCCATGTGGCCCAGGATGACGAGCCCACTCTACTCCTTGCGGTTGGCTGTGAGCAGGAGGACGGAATTTATCCCCAAATCGAGCCGCCGACGCCGGAGACGAGTGCGGCGACCCTGCCGCCGATCTGCCACGACAGCCAGCTCCACTTCACCGAGAGCAAGGTGTTCGCCGCCTTCGACGAATTCGGTGACCGGGACCCAAAGCGATGGGTCCTGAACACTGGCGCGTCGAACCACATGTCCAAAGCGCGGGCGGCATTCTCCGGCCTCGACGCCGGCGTCACTGGCTCCGTTCGGTTTGGGGACGGTCCATAGCCCGCATCGAGGGGATCAGTACCGTCCTGTTGTCCTGCAAGAACGGCGAGCACCGCGCCATCGCCAACGTCTACTACCTGCCCCGCCTCACCGCCAACATCATCTCCGTCGGCCAGCTCGACGAGATCGGGTACCAAGTGCTGGTAGAAGATGGCGTGATGCGGGTTCGTGACGAGGATTCATCGCAATCCTACGTGCTCGACGTCGACATCGCACGACCGGTCTGCCTAGCGCCGCGGGGCGACGAGGAAGCCTGGGTGTGGCACGCTCGGTTCGGGCACCTGCACTTCGCCACACTGCGCAAGATGGGCAGGGATGGCCTTGTCCGTGGCATGCCCCTGCTGACCCAAGTGGAGCAGGTGTGTGACGCCTGCCTCACCGGCAAGCATCGGCGGGCGCCGTTCCCTCAAAGCGCTCTGGGGCGCTCGTCGGAGGTGCTGCAATTGCTCCACGACGACCTCTGCGGGCCCATTACGCCGCCGACACCGAGTGGAAATCGGTACTTTCTCCTTCTCGTCGATGACTACTCACGGTACATGTGGCTGGCTCTGCTTCCCAGCAAGGACGCGGCGCCCGCGGTGATCAAGCGCATCCATGCAGCCACGGAACGCAAGTCAGGCAAGCTGGTTCGTGCACTCCGCACGGACAGAGGAGGACAATTCCTGGCGAAAGACTTCGAGCAGTACTGCACCGAGCTGGGACTTCGTCACGAGTTGACGGCGTTGTACTCCCCTCAACAAAACGACGTCGTTGAGCGCCGCAACCAGTCCGTGGTCGGGACCGCCCGGAGCATGTTGAAGGCAAAGGGGCTCCCGGGCGAATTCTGGGGCGAGGCGGTCACCACGGCCGTCTATCTGCTCAACCAATCCTCGTCCAAGAGCATGGGTGGCAAGACCCCCTATGAGCTCTGGACCGACAGCGTCCCTGGCGTTCAACACCTGCGCATGTTCGGCTGCATCGTACACATGAAGGTAACAACGCCAAACTTGAAGAAGCTCGACGACAGGAGCAGGCGCACCATCTTCGTCGGCTATGAACCTGGCTCCAAGGTGTATCGGGTGTATGACCCGGTGACCCGACGCGTGCAAGTCAACCGCGACCTGGTGTTCGAGGAGGCGGCGCAGTGGCTCTGGACCCAGGGCTAGCGCGGTGAGGTGGACGACTTTGTCGTTGAACACCTGCCACTGCCCGGATCGACCACCATGACAATGACATCGAGCGCGACTTCCTCGGCCGGAGCTGCTGCTACACCTTCGGCCTCGCCGGCGTCATCAGTCCATGCTTCACCAGCTCATGGCACAGGGAGCATGACGCCTGGAGCATCGTCAGCCCACGCCTCACCAGTGCAAGGCACTGGGAGCACAACGCTGGGAACACCCCCACTGTAGGACGCAGACTCGGTGGAGTTCGTGTCGCCACCAGGTGCCGGCGCGTCGCAGCTGCTGGATGCGGACCACGACGACGACGCCCCACTTCGGTACCACGACATCGACAATGTGCTCGGGCCAGCCACGCCGCCGGGTTTCGCCGCACGATAGATGGAGGAGCAGCTGCTATTAGCAAGCGAGGCCGAGCCGGCATCGTTCAAGGAGGCGCTGGAACATGAGAACTGGCGCCACGTCATGCTCGACGAGTTCACCTCTATTGAGGCGAACGACACTTGGAGGCTCGTTGACCCACCACCAGGGGTGCGTCCAATCGGCCTCAAGTGGGTCTACAAGACGAAGCGTGATGAAGCTGGGCTCGTCGCCAAGTTCAAAGCCAGGCTCGTCGCAAAAGGGTACGTGCAACGCCAAGGGATCGATTTCGATGAGGTCTTCGCACCGGTGGCGCGGCTGGAATCTATGCGGTTGCTGCTGGCCTCGCCGTGAGCGAGGGCTGGTCAGTGCACCACATGGATGTCAAGTCAACGTTTCTCAATGGCGAGCTGCTGGAGGATGTCTACGTCGAGCAGCCCCCCGGGTTCGTGCTCAAGGGGCATGAACACAAGGTGCTCCACCTGACCAAGGCGCTCTACGGTCTTCGCCAAGCCCCCACTGTAGGGTCGAGATGACGGACTAGAGGGGGATGAATAGTCCTTTCTAAAATTAATCGCGTCGGCTAACCGAAACAAGTGCGGAATTAGAACTATCGGTTTAGCCAAGACTACACCCCTGAAGGGTCGAGATGGCGACTAGAGGGGGGGTGAATAGTCTTTTCTAAAACTTAATTGCGTCGGCTAACCGATACAAATGCGGAATTTAAACTAACGGTTTAGCCAAGACTACACCCCACTATATATGTTTACTAGCACCTTGCAAAGATAACAATTATGCAACAAAGGTGCCGGGCTAGCTAGAGCTCTCCTAAACAATTCTAGGAGCAAGGTTACACAAACCTATGCCACTAGTACTTTAAGCGACAAGGGAGCTCCTACACATGCTAGTAAGCAAAAGCACAAAGCTAACTAAGCTCACTAGCAATGCTCAATAACAAGACAACCAATGCCTAATTAGAAAACGCAAATACTTAGCTACACAAACTAAGCAATGTGACTAACAAGGTTACTAAAACCAAATTAGCCACGCAAGGGAGCTACTTCTATGCTACACAAGCAAGAAGGTAATTAGCAAGCTACACAAGCTATCTAATTACAAGAGCAACTACACAAGCTTAATATGTATAAAAGTAATGGCAAGCTTGTGCAATGGGGATGCAAACCAACGGGAAGAACAAGGTTGACACGATGAATTTTCTCCCGAGGTTCACGTGTTTGCCAACACGCTAGTCCCTGTTGTGTCGACCGCTCACTTGGTGGTTTGGCGGCTAATTAGCATCACCCGCTAAGCCCGCACGTCGGGCGCCGCAAGAACCTACCCCTTGAGTGAGGGTAGCTCAATGACACGCTTTACTAGAGTTGCTCTTCGCGGCTTCCGCGGGGCGAGCACAATGCCCCTCACAAGCTCTTCTCCGGAGCGCCGCACAAGCTTCTTGCGCGCTTCGACGGAGACCACCACCAAGCCGTCTAGGAGGTGGCAACCTCCAAGAGTAACAAGCACCACCGGCTTGCAACTCGATCACCTAGTGCCACTCGATGTAACCTCACGATGCAATCGCACTAGAATCGCTCACTCACACAATCGGATGATCGCTATCAAGTATGTGTGAGATGGAGGGCTCCCAAGCACTCTCAAGCATGGACACAAAGTCCTCCAAGGTGCTCAGCACCAGCCATGGCCGAAGGCCACTTCTATTTATAGCCCCAAGGGCTAAACTAGCCGTTACCCCTTCACTGGGCAACGGTCGGGCCGACCGGACGCTCCGGTCGTGTTGACCGGACGCTAGACCTCAGCGTCCGGTCGCTCGCAGACGACCACGTGTCCCGGTTCCAACGGTCATTTGACTTGACCGGACGCAGCAGCACACAACTGATCGGACGCTGAACCCCCAGCGTCCGGTCGTTTCCAGTAAGCTCCCGAGCATGACCGGACGCGTCCGCTCAAACGCGATCGGACGCAGCCAGCGTCCGGTCACACTCCAGCTACTGCATCACCGTACGTCAGCCTGACCGGACGCAGCCTTCCAGCGTCCGGTGCATTCAGATCCAACGTCCGGTCAGTTGACCGACGCCGGCATCTTCGCGACCAACTCGTTTTCACTTCTAACTTCTTCATCCTTGCACCAATGTGCTAACCACCAAGAATTTGCATCTGGCGCAATAGAAAATAGGCATTCCATTTTCCCGAAAGCGCCGAGCTTGTGAGGCGGGAGGGAGAGAGAGACCCAAACCTATCTCACCCCTGCAAACACCACCTCCTTTGTAAATGTGCCAACACCACCAAGTGTACACCACCATGTGTTATGTGTGTTAGCATTTTCACAATCATTTCCCAAAGGATGTTAGCCACTCAACTTGCCACGCCACTCGATCCTAGCGACAATGCAAAGTTAGATCACTCGAGTGGCACTAGATGACCGATATGCAAACAAGTTTGCCCTTCTTGATAGTACGGCCATCTATCCTAAACCCGGTCATAAACTTCTCTACACACCTATGACCGGTGAAATGAAATGCCCTAGGTTATACCTTTGCCTTGCACATTCCATTCCATCTCCTTCAACGTTGATGCAACACATGCACAAACACGATCAACAATGATATGATCCACTTCATATCATCACATGATCATATTGGTTCATCGATCTTGACTTCACTTGCTCTTCACCGTTGCCATCGTCCATCGGTGCCAAGTCTTGCTCAAGCTTCACCGCCACGCGGTCCATCACTCCAAAGCCTTCGACTTGCCCTTCACGCTTACAACCGGTCCATCAAGCCAAGTCTTGTGTTGATCTTCTCCACCTTGATCACATGACTCAATGTCATGTCTTATGTTCATTTAAGCTCTTTCATCATCACATGTGTGAGCTTCGCAACATCTCCAAGCCATTTTCACCTTCATGGCATATGTTGCTCACACATATGTACCTGTGGACTAATCACCTGTGTACCTCACATAAACACAATTAGTCCACCTAAGTTGTCACTCAATTACCAAAACCAAACAAGGACCTTTCAACCCCTCTATCTATGTTTTCTAGCACCTTCCAAAGATACTAATTAAGCAACAAAGGTGCCGGGCTAGCTAGAGCTCACCTAACCAATTCTATGAGCAAGGTCACACAAACCTATGTCACTAGTACTTTAAGCAACAAGAGAACTCCTACACATGCTAGTAAGCAAAAGCACAAAGCCACCTAAGCTCACTAGCAATGCTCAATAACAAGACAATTAATGCCAAATTAGAGAGCGCAAATACTTAGCTACACAAACTAAGCAAAGTGACTAACAAGGTTACACAAACCTGATTAGCCACGTAAGGGAGCTACTTCTATGCTACACAAGCAAGAAGATAACTAGTAAGCTACATAAGCTAACTAGTTACAAGAGCAACTACACAAGCACAATGTATATGAAAGTAATTACAAGCTTGTGTAACGAGGATGCAAACCAACGGGAAGAACAAGATTGACACGATGATTTTCTTTCGAGGTTCACGTGCTTGCCAACATGCTACGTCCCCGTTGTGTCAACCGTTCACTTGGTGGTTCGGTGGCTAATTGGCATCACCTGCCAAGCCCACACGTCGGGCACCGCAAGAACCTACCCCGATAGTGAGGGTAGCTCAATGACACGCTCAACTAGAGTTGCTCTTCGCGGCTCCCGCGGGGCGAGCACAATGCCCCTCACAAAGCTCTTCTTCGGAGCACCGCACAAGCTTCTTGCGGGTTTCAACGGAGACCACCACTAAGCCGTCTAGGAGGTGGCAACCTCCAAGAGTAACAAGCACCACCGGCTTGCAACTCGATCACCTAGTGCCACTCGATGCAACTTCATGATGCAATCGCACTAGAATCGCTCTCTCACACAATCGAATGATCACTATCAAGTATATGTGAGATGGAGGGCTCTCAAACACTACTACACAAGCCACTAAGGCTCTAGTGTGCTCAGCTTGTCCAAGCTCTCGTCTAAAGGCCGACCACGGCTCCTATTTATAACCCCACGAACAAATAGAGCCGTTACCCCTTCATTGGACAAGTGTCGGGACGATCGGACGCTCCGGTCCGATCGACCGGACGCTAACCCTCAGCATCCGATCGTGCGATGCACGCCACATGTCCCCTCCTTCGAACGCTGATCGCTCGATTTCAACGGTCATTTGTCGACCGGACGCTCCAGCTTGAACTGACCGGACGCAGCAACCCCAGCGTCTGGTTGTTTCTAGTAAGGTACCGGACGCGTCCGGTCGATCGCGATCGGACGCAGCCCCAGCGTCCGGTCACTCCCAGCAACACTGCTCTGCCTGCGTCACCTTGACCGGACGCATACGGCCAGCGTCCGGTCACTTCCAGCGCCAGCGTCCGGTCGATGACCGATGCGTGCCCGCTGACTACCACTACTGACCGGACGCTGGAACCCAACGTCCGGTCACTACGTGACCAGTGTCCGGTCCACTCTGTGAGACCCTATTTTTTTCGAAACAGGGCGCCAGTGGAGTTACGAACCCTTCTCACCTCCGTTCCATCGCCGAGTTGATCCACATCAACCCCAACTTCATCTCCTTTGAAAATGTGCTAACACCACCAAGTGTACATTGCTATGTGTATGTGTGTTAGCATTTTCACAATCATTTTTCAAAGGATTAGCCACTCAACTTGCCACGTCACTCAATCCTAGCGACGATGCAAAGTTAGATCACTCGAGTGGCACTAGATGATCGATATGCAAACAAGTTTGCCCCTCTTGATAGTACGGTCATCTATCCTAAACCCGGTCATCAACTTTTCTACACACCTATGACCGATGAAATGAAATGCCCTAGGTTATACCTTTGCCTTGCGCATTCCATTCCATCTTCTCCAATGTTGATGCAACACATGTACCAACATGATCAACAATGATATGATCCACTTCATATCATCACGTGATCATATTGGTTCATCGATCTTGACATCACTTGCTTTTCACCGTTGCCTTCGTCCATCGACACCAAGTCTTACTCAAGTTTCACCGTCACGCGGTCCATCGCTCCAAAGCCTCCGACTTGCCCTTCACGCTTGCAACCGGTCCATCAAGCCAAGTCTTGTCTTGATCTTCTGCACCTTGATCACATGACTCAATATCATGTCTCATGTGCAATGAGCTACTTTATCATCACATGTGTGAGCTTTGCAACATCTCTAAGTCATTTTCACCTTTATGGCATATGTTGCTCACACATATGTATCTGTGGACTAATCACCTGTGTATCTCATATAAACACAATTAGTCCACCTAGGTTGTCACTCAATTACCAAAACCACACAAGGACCTTTCACCCACGCGCCTGGTACTCCAAGCTGGACGCCTCGCTGCTCAAGCTTGGGTTATCTAGGAGCACCTCCGAGCATGCTGTGTACCTACGCGGCCAGGGAGCACGACGTCTTGTGGTTGGAGTCTACGTCGACGATTTTGTGATTGCTGGTGGCAACCACTCCGACATTGACAAGTTCAAGTTGGAGATGAAGAGCACGTTCCAGATGAGTGATCTAGGGCTGCTGAAGTACTACCTTGGCTCGGAGGTGGTACAATTTGAGATGGGGATCACTGTAAGCCAGAGAGCATATGCAACAAAGATCTTAGAAGGTGCTGGTCTGTCAGGCTGCAATCCAAGCAACACACCAATGGAGCCCAGGTTGAAGCTGAGTAAATCGAGCTCCGCCCCTGCTGTTGATGCTACTCAGTACAGGTCCATTGTTGGCTCTCTGCGCTATTTGGTGAACTCAAGGCCAGATTTGGCATATTCAGTGGGTTACATAAGCAGATTCATGGAGAATCCTACCACTGAACATATGGTGGCAGTGAAGAGAGTACTGAGGTACATTGCAGGGAAGTGGGTTACATAAGTAGATTCATGGAGAATCCTACCACTGAACATATGGTGGCAGTGAAGAGAGTACTGAGGTACATTGCAGGGACTCTTCATTTTGGTTGCCATTATCAGAGGAAGAAGGCGCAGCTGGAAGGTTATAGTGACAGTGACCTTGCCGGAGACATTGATACAAGGAAGAGTACTTCTGGCGTCCTATTCTTCCTCGACAGAAACGTAATCACCTGGCAGTCTCAAAAGCAGAAGGTGGTGGCACTATCTTCACGTGAGGCTGAGTACATTGTAGCAACTACTGCAGCCTGTCAGGGAATTTGGTTGGCGCGACTTCTAGCAGAGCTCCAAGACAAGAAGCCTGACATCATCAACCTGAAGATTGATAGTCAGTCGGCCATCCAACTGAGTAAGAACCCAGTTTTTCATGATCGCAGCAAGCACATTGATGTTAGATACCATTTCATCCATGAATGCGTCGAGGAGAACAGGGTTACAGTTGAGTCCATTGGGACTAAAGATCAGCTGGCTGACATTTTGACAAAGGCCCTGGGACGTGAGCAGTTCTGTGAACTTCGTTCTAGGCTTGGGGTCATTGATGTACAGAGTGTGCGCAAGGCTTAGGAGGAGATTTGTTAGTAAACCTTGTGCACACTTTAGTTGGTAGATGCATGCATGTTTATCTGTTCAGTTAGTTTGCATGTGCACGAGCACCAACCTGTGGCTGCCGTGCGCGTAGGAGGGCATGGCGAGAATAGCTCGCGCATGACCCTAGAGCGACCGGGCTGGACGCGGCATCGTGAACGTGGGGATGGACACGTTCGAGCGCGGTGTGCGGCTGTCCATCCGAGAGCTTCTGCTCTTTGTAATTCACACAATAAAAGGTGAAGAAGAAAAACCAGAAAAGCTGCTCTGTTGTTCGCAGCACCAAAACTCTCGAGTCTAAGTGATCGTGTGTGTTTGTGTTGTGTTGAGTTCTTCACCGAGCTCTTGTCCTCGCCGCCGGCGTACATCGCCGTCGTCAGGACTGACATGCCAGAACATATTAACTGATATCCATTGCTTAAAGCTTAGTTTACTATTGTTTACGATATTCATAACAAATAATCAGCACAAGTATTTCACATGTGCAAGTTCTCACATCACTGAAAGGTGAAACATGTCATTTACCAAACAGTCACTGGAAGGAAAAGGTAAAATATGCATTACCTCAGCTGCAACGAAAGCCTCAAGTGATCTCTGCAGAGACATTATCCAAGGATGCATGTCTAAGGATATTAGCTTCCTTTTGTGGGGTTTCTGCCCATTTACAGGGAAACTATCCAAAACCTTTTGAAAGGGGTACTCTGTCAGTGATACACCGTGTAGCTCCAGATCTTTCAAGTAGTCAAGTTCAATAGGTTGCAGAAAGAGGAGAGCCTCCCCCTTTTCACCAATTCTTGCAGTTCTTCCAACCCTAATTAGTGAAGTGGACAGTGCTATTAAATAGAACTAGCAATGGCAAAGTAAAATGCGAATTATTATTCTTGTTTATATATTGGGAGCTTAGCATCTTCATAAGAAACCACTCCATCTATCCCCAAAATAAAAGGACTTCTGAATTTGTGCCAAGTCAAACTATTCTAGGTTTTACCTCATTTATAGAGAAGGGTATTAAAATCTACCACATCAAAAGAGTAAGATATGAAAATAAATTTCATAATGGACCTAATGATTCTCGTCCAGAATTGTAAATATTGTCCTTTTCTATAAACTTGGTCAAACTTAGGATACCTTGACTTAGGCCAAACTCAAAGGTCCTTATGCTTTGAAACAGTGGGAGTACAGAACAAAATGGCAAGTAAGAATACTGTTTTAAGCAACCTGCTAGATAAAAAGATTCTATAACAGCAATGCAGTGAACACTGAAAACGCAACATGGAACTATGTAATATGCAAACAAATGCAAGCACATGTTATGTGATACATTGCACATTAAATCTACAATTTTGTGATATAACATGTTAATTCTGTAGTTTCTTTGTTCAACTTTTAAAATCTATAGTTCTGCGTTAACTTTGACAAACCACCTGTAGTTTTTTTTGAAATTTCATCATACACAAAAAATTACAAAGGGGATAATAAACTAAGAAACTACAACTACAAGTGCATCAGACAAGTAGATGTGTGATGCATCAGGTACCTGTGAACGTATTCAGAAGCTTCTCCAGGAGAATCATATTGTATGATGTACTTGACTTTTGGAAAGTCCAAGCCCCTAGCAGCAATATCGGTAGATACTAGAATTGCTGATTTCTCAGAACCAAAACCCAAAAATGACTTCTTGCGATCATCCTGCTCCATGTTACCATGCAAACGGAACACTTTACAGCTAAGAAAATTTTGCTTCTTATCAATATCAAGTTGTGGGTCAGAGCTCCACTCGAGCTGGCTGAGTACTGTATGGTGGAAATCTACAGAGTCACAGGTTGAGAAGAAAACAACAACCTGCAAAAAGGGGGGGAAATGTAAGCTAACTCATAATAGACTGAAGTCTCACGACTACTAGGACCTATCTGTGGCGACTTGAAGAAAAAATTATAGTTCAGTGAAATTTAAACATCAGGACAAAATACGAAACTCACCTTCTGAGAGACTTGTCTTTCAAATAGAGATTTGAGAATCGTAAGAAGAACCGCAAGCCTTGAACCACATGAAACTAAATAATAAAAGCAAGGATTTGTCATACCACCTAAGCAACAAATGACAAGCATGACCTCTAAAAAGTTTAAAGCAAGCAACTTGTTGCTACCTTTAACATATCTTTGAACCAATTGTGCAGGAAGCTTGAAATCATCAACCGCATGTTCCACTAAATCATTCTGCTTTCCCAGTATTTCATCCTCATCATCAGATAATAGAGAAGTATGATTGTTCCCTACATTGTTGGATTTCCCTGAAGGCTTGTTTTGATCATCAAGGCCAATCATCACTGGGTTTTTCAAACTAATTTTTGCCAACCGATTCACCTTCTCATTAAGAGTTGCGGATAAGAGAAGGTTTTGCCTTCGGATATGCTCCCCTTTGTTTTTAATTTGACCAGGGGCACCATTCCTTGAACCCAAGTGCTCTAGAATATCCTCAACTGCTTTTCCAAAACCAAGTTCAAGAATGCTGCATTAATACAACACAAGAGTGGTAAAAATTGTGCCCACCAAATAAGAAACCTTCTTTGGAAACCAAATGACGTGACTGTTGGTATCAGACCTGTCAGCTTCATCAAAAACTATCCACTGCAGATTTGAATAGACAAATGAAGCAGTATGCTGTAAATGGTCAAGAAGGCGCCCAGGGGTAGCAATGAGAATTGATATTCCTAGAAAAAAATGTCCAGGGTCAAAGCTTGATATCACATAGAGGCACATTTGACACCATAAATGAGTTAAATGCATGAGTGGCCCCTGAAGTTGTCAAGGGGTGCCACTTTGGCCCACGAACTTTGAAAACGCATTTCTAGATCCCTAAACTTGTTAAGTGGTGCACCACAGTGGTCAGTATGGTCCAGAAATGGACCTGCAGTGCACCATTTTATAAGTTTAGGGATGTGCGGTGCACCACATAACAAGTTTAGGGACCCAAAAATGCATTTACAAAGTTTGTGGACTTAAGTGGCACCCTTTGACAAGTTCAGGTGCCGCTGATGCATTTAACTCTTCCATAAATGACACTATGGGACAAGATATACCTTTCCGCAGTCTTGCTTTCTCTTTTGCTCTGTTCTCCCCGCCCATGACATACCCAGGGACAATCCAGTGAAAACGATGAACCAGCTGCTGTGCAATCCCGTAAACCTGTAAGCATAGCTCTCGCGTTGGCACAAGTACCAACGCTATCATCAAACAGTTAGTGACATCAACCAGTATTAAGGGAGGATCAAGGGAAGAATTGCTCGTGTAATTTTTTTTTTCATCATCACACAACAGGATGATTTGCTAGGTGACTCATAATCACTTAGTAAGTGATTGTGTGTGTCAGATGATTTTGTTTTCACATACACTACACTTATCAGCATCATTTTGTTACAAAAAAAGATAACAGAACTGAATTCCACTGGATGATTGCAAACAGTCACAAACCATAATAACACAGGCAACAGTGCAAGATTGTCACTTTAATCAAAACAAAATCCATGGTGCATTAACAATTTTAATCTCTCCAAAATAAGAAGAAAAATATAAGAATAATCCCTGCAGAAGATCATGATAGACAAACCATGATTGGTGTAAGGGTGTAAGGCTATACAGAAAGGAAATAAAGAGACCCAGCTTTACTGCACATTTAAATTTTTTATGACTAAAGACATTGAGCTAAGAAAATTACATATTCTAGAGGGAAAATTGGATTTACCCATCAAAAGCAGCACGGGGAACATAAAAAAGGCACAAGTAATTACCAAAAGTTCCATGAGTTCTATCCACACGAGGCTCCCTCATCTGGAGAAGGTGCACAATGGGTGCAAGGTACGCGAGAGTTTTCCCAGTGCCAGTTGCAGCCTTCACTAGCCTGAAATTGGCAATGTAAAACATTATTCATTTAAAAAAAAAGCACTTCAGTTAAGGATTTGCCATAAATCAGAGTATCAAAAGAGCATACATGTGCTGTCCCGAAATGGCGACTGGAATTGCCTGAGCTTGAATTCGCGTGGGTGCTTGGAAACTCATCTTATCTAAATTAAAGAATGAAAGAAATACTATTTAGCAAGCAGGAAAATGTGCATCGTTTTTGCAGACTTCTGTTCAACATTTGCTATATTTGATAACCAGGAAGCAGTCCATTTTCCTGCAGAATTCTTTCGAAAGCACTAAGAAACCCTCTATCTAAGCATCAATTTCATCAGACTTGACTTCTCCGCAAGTTCAAACCACCACCACGAACCACATTTGCTACTTCAATTAGTACAAAAACCTAGGAACATGACATTTGTTCACCAAACTCGATCAATTCACGGAGCAAAATATTATATACTAAAGCTAAACCTGTAACGAAAAGAAATTCAATTTGATGCGAGCAAAGCTTGTGATTCAAAATCGAACACCCAAATCACAACTACGAGGAAAAAAAAAGGAGAGTGAAGGAAGATAGAGAGCAACCTTGAAGGTGGGCGCAGAGGGTAGAGTGGAGGCCGAGGTCCGTGAAAGAGCATGAAGCAAACAGCTCCCCTCCCGCCTCCTCATGCACCGCCAGCGGCGGCGGTAGCTTGCCGAGCTTCTTGGACATGTCGCAGCGGCGGACCCAGGATTTGAATCCAGGTATGCCTAATCAAAAATTTATTATCTAATATGGTATGCTCCGATACAAAATAAATAAATAAATCAGTAAACGGCTCGGTAAAAAAAAAATATCTAAAGGTCTCAGAATACCTTAAATTCAACAATTAAGTTCGAAATTGCATAAATGACAATATAAATTGTTCAAACGTAATATAAGAGATCTTCCATGAGGCTCATATTTAGCATTTGCAAAGATCCTGCCAACACATTATACATACTCTACGTCAGGCATATACCCCATTCCATTCAACACCAAATTCACAAATTACAATCACCGATTTTAGTCGGAGCACATGTATCTACTACGTACACAGACACACATACTCACCACTCACCAGAGTTGCTCAGATGTGGGGGACTGGATGCGTTGGTGTTGGCCGCTGTGCCGGAGTCCGGCAAAGCGCGCAGGCGCAGATCAGCACCCGCCCAGCGCCCCAGCCGCCCTCACGCAGCCGGCGAGCTGTGCAGCTTCAACAAGCAGCAGTGGCACAGGTCCAGGCCAGGTCGCCGCCGCACGAGCTGCGACGGGCCGACGGCTACCGGCGGCTTCTGCCGTCCGGTGGGCACAGGCTCAGCTGCGCAGGCCGCAGGGAAGGGAGCTGCCGCCAGCCGTCCCGCCGCCCCTCTGGTGGTGCTCACCACGGTCCACGTACGGCAGAAGTAAAGCGGCGCCGAGGGACTCGGGGAGTCGGGGTCGAGCGACGCTGCGACAGGGTATCGGAATAGGGCACCAGGAACAAATTTGTTGGCACCTGGGCTTGAAATGATAAGTAGCCGTAGATTTTTGGGCCAAATTCCAGGATAGTTCTTGGCCCTCGTTTAGTTAGGCGCGGAATCGGCGCCGCCAGAGATACTGATGCCACAGTAGCTACTGTAGCATTTCGTTTGTATTTAGTAATAATTGTTCAAATATTGACTAATTAGGCTCAAAACGTTCGTCTCGTAAAGTACAACTAAACTGTGCAATTAATTTTTGATTTCGTCAATATTTAGTACTCCATGCATGTACCGCAAGTTTGATGTGACGGGGAATCTTCTTTTTGCATAGTGCCAAATTCTGGAAATTGGGGGAGCTAAACACCCCCTTGGCCTAGACTACCTGCTGGGCCCGCCACTGACACGTCGGGGAGGAGATGAGGAGACCTCGGGCGGAGGAAGCTCAGTGGAGCGCCTGGGACAAGGGGATCTCAGGCGAGTGGAGCTTGGAGTCAGCAACGGCGGAGGCAAGTTCAGCAGCCGTAGGGGTGTTATTCCATGGACTAAATTTTAGTCTATATCATATCGGACATTCGGATGTTATTTAGGAGAACTAAATATGAGTTAATTATAAAACTAATTACATAGATGGAGACTAATTTACGAGACGAATTTATTAAGCCTAATTAATCCGCCATTAGCACATGTTTACTGTAGCACCACATTGTCAAATCATGGGCTAATTAGGCTTAAAAAATTCATCTCGCAAATTAGCCACAATCTGTGCAATTAGTTATTTTTTTTATCTATATTTAATACTTTATGCATGTGTCCAAACATCCGATGGGACATGGACTAAAATTTTCCTGTAGGAACCAAACACCTCCGTAGAGGTGTGCTAGGCGCGGTGCAGGAGGTGCTTAGGGTGTTTGCTGTCAGGCACTAAATATCACATCGGATGTCATTAGGATGTTCAGGTACTAAAGAGATGTTTAGATTTGGAGCTAAAGTTAATCCGTGTCGCATCGTCGGACGTTCGGCTGTTAACTAGGAGGACTAAACATGAGCTGATTATAAAACTAATTACATATGAGTAGACTAATTCTCGAGACGAATCTATTAAGCATAATTAATCCATCATTAGCACATATTTACTGTAGCACAATATTATCAAATCATGAACTAATTAGGCTTAATAGATTCATCTCGTAAATTAGTCTTAATCTGTGTAATTAGTTTTATAATTAGTCTATATTTAATACTCCAAATTACTGTCCAACATCTAATATGACAGGGAATAAACTTTAAAAGGCGAGAACCAAGCATCCCCTTAGTCTTAAGCTACATGCGACGAAGGGCGGAGCGTGTGGTCTAGCGGCGTTGGGTGCTGGCGATTGGCGAAGGATGAGAGGAGGCGCGACGCAGAGGACGATTCTAGGTCATCTTCCTTCACACCGGACCTTTTGGCGTTCGTGCTCTCGTTTTGAATGAAAATGATGATTTTATCTTTGTTTTTAAATTTTTTGTGATTTTACCCTTGTATTTTAAAACTGAAGTAAAAGCTTGCTCCTATTCCATGAATTCGTGTTGATGGTGATATTTTAGAGGAAAAGATAAGTTTTGTGATTTTTATCATGATTTCGTTAAAGATATTTATGATTTTACCCCTATTTCAAGATCGCAACACGGGCCAGGCTCGAAATGGATAGAGAGTGAGGTCAGGTGACCCAACCATGGGGCAGGCGACCTAGGCCTAAGCCCATTAGCTCTCAAACTTTGTCTAGAGCCTCTGTACTCAACAAGAAACTCAATGGAAGTGGTGTCAACCCCAGAAGCTAGAATCGGACTTCGAGCAACCTAGCCCAAGGTTGGGCGACCCAACCAGAAGCCCATCCACGTCACCAATCCTCCACACGCTAAAGAAACACACTCAGGAGTGATCCCACGTGTCAGTTGAATGACTATCACATCAAGGGACAAGATGAAGCCATGTGGTCTCTCGCATGGATCCATGGGCCCACTAACTGAAAGAAAACGAATTCCACCGCAACCAAAACTTATACCCAAGCCAAGGAGAACCGTTGATCGCTGCAACAACTCAAGGTGGACGACAAAAGTGCCTAGGCCAAGTCAGGCAACCGTACCTAGGTAGGGCGATGCCATCAAGTGCACGAAACCACTTCGGACACCTTCCAACCAACTCCAGGAATGATCCTCCGTCGTGGGTGCACCAAGGCAGTGCATCCAAGGGTCAGCCGACCCTCAAGGAGGTCACTAATCCCACATGTCAGCTCCCCCTCCCCCAATGGTCCACGGGATTCACTAACAGGACTGTTAGTCAACCTTGATTACCACCGACACTTAGTTAAAGAGGCCCTTGCCATGCCCAGTTAGGGGCTGTTTTGGATGGGGTGGTGTGGCAGAACCGCTCGAAGTAACACGCTTTTGGAGGCGCTCGTCTTCCACTAGACACTAAGCACCTCGAAAGTGAGCTACATTGGACAGTTCCGTCGAGCACACCCTAAGGGAGAACTCAAAACAATCTATGTTTTACATCCAGAATCCAATAATGAGTATGAGCTTACAATACTTAGTCCATTTCATACAATAAGAGTTCTTGAAAATTATTTATTACAATACTAGAGTTCAGAGTGTGATAATTAAACAGTAGAATGAAAATAGACATCTAGCGGTAACGATACAGGATCCGTCTGTGCCCATGTCGACGAAATCTAGTCGGTAGTCTGTCGAGGGGTATACCCACGATAGTAGATGATTGATGGAGGTGTGCGTAATCAGGAACCGAATGGTAACAGAGACACAAGACAAAAGATTTATACAGGTTTAGGCTATCAATGTGACGTAAAACCCTACGTCCTGTGCTCTGTTATTTTGTATTGATTGTGTATCAGATTCGATATATCTTATCTAGGGAACCCCTGCTCCTCCTTATATACTCTAGAGAGGTAGGGTTACAAGGGAAATATCCTATTTGGTATTATAATATCTTTTTGTAGCCTTACAGTGCACGCCGACCAGTGTCGTGCCTCGTACACCTTGATCTTATGGGCTGGGCCACCTTTGGAGTGTGGCCCATATCTTATCTTATGGGTATCGGGGGCCATACCCCCACAGCTAGTCCCCGAGCGCCTTGTATCCTTTGAGCAACGATGTCTTGAACAAGTTCGAGCAATTTGACATGAAGCCAATCAATTTAACCGGTGATCCAAGCGGTGGAAGTCGAAGCCAACCAGTTTAACTGGTGAACTAAGCGGTGAAAGTCGAAGCCGACCAGTTTAACTGATACGCAAATCTTAGACTTAGCCAAGTAAGGCTTGCTAGAAGGATGTAAGGGGCTCAAGATAAAAATTTTGAAAATTCTCTACCTTAGGCGAAGTGTAGCCACTTAGACTCTATTTGTGAGGAATCATTCATGATTTAGTCAATAAGGAGGGTAAATCAAGAAAAGAGCACTATATTCACCGCTAGGTGAAGTGTAGCCACTTAGTCCCCGAGCCTACTGGAAGTTGAAGAATGAATCTTATAGCAAGGTGAAAGAAAATAAATCTGAAAGCTTGTCGACATCATCTGACATGTGCGTATCAAGACCTAGACGTGCTGCCTAAGGTCAGCACCTTGATCCGAACAACATGGAGCAAGCTGATAGCACACCGATGAGACATAGCAAGATCCGACCGCCAAGGGAGTCCCCAGCTTAGCTGGCGACTCTTGCACGAAGAATCTGAATCCTGAGTCCCCAACTTAGCTAGCGATGAAGCGACGAACAATGAGTCCCCAGCTTAGCTAGTGAGCCCCCAGCGTAGCGGACGATGAAGCGACGAACAATCCGAACATCGAGGAGTCCCCAGCTTAGTTGGCGATGAAGCGACAAACAATCCAAACGTTGAGGAGTCCCCACGGTAGTAGATGATTGGTGGAGGTGCGCATAATAGGAACCGGATGGTGACATGGGTGCAGAGATAGCGATTTAGACAGGTTCAGGCCGTCTGATCAACATAATACCCTATGTCATGTGTCTTTGATGGATTATATTGAATATGAGATGCATTTGAGGGGGTCCCTACCCACCTTATATAGTCTGGAGGGTAGGGTTACAGGTCAGTTTAGGTCTAGATCTATTCATCTATATGATAAGTATTTACAATGAATACGATATCTGAATAGATCTTCCTTCATCGCCAAGATGTCTTCTGATTGCCTTGCGGTGCATGCCGACCAGAGCCGAGCATCGTAGGCCTTGATCTTATGGGCTGGACCTCCCATGGTGGTACGGCCCATGTCCATTGTCTTGTGGGTACCTTGGGTCATATCCCCCACAGCTAGTCCCCGAGCGCCCTATATCCACTTGGCGACACCGTCTTGATCAAGTCTGAGCAGTTTAACACGAAGTCGATCAGTTTTGCTGACGACATAGACGGTGAAAATCGAAGCCAACCTATTAAACTGGTGACCTAGGTGGTGAAAGTCGAAGCTAACCTGTAAAACTGGTGACCTAGGCGATAAAAGTCGAAGCCAACCAGTTAAACCGGTGACCTAAGCGATGAAAGTCATAACCGACCAGTGTAACCGGTGACTTGAGCGGTGAAAGTAGGAGCCGACCAGTTTAACAGGTTAATCGATCTCAGACTTAGCCAAGTAAGGCTTGTCGGAAGGATATAAGGGGCTCAAGATTAAATTGAAAAATTCTCCAGGCGAAGTGTAACCACTTAGATTCCATTTGCGAGGAATCATCCATGCTTAGTCAATAAGGAGGGTAAATCAACAAAAGAGCACTACATTCACCGCTAGATGAAGTGTAGCCACTTAGTCCCCGGGCCTGCTAGAAGATGAAGAAAGTAACACCCTCGGTGTTACCGCTTAAACAACTTGCTAAACTTTGTCATGAGCATCATGTTTTTGTGATAAAGTGTGTAGATCAATTTCTGTAACTCAAAATGATCAATAAAAATGCTAAATGAAAGTTGATTCGATAGTTCATGCATATCAAGTAGGGTTTGAAGCTAATTTTTATTGAACAAAAATACTATAGAACATATATGTGACACTTAAATAAAATTTGAAGTATAAACTTTGTAGATGACAATGAAATACTTGCTATAGAAAAATAATGTTACTAGCAGGTATTTTTAATAGTCTAGAAGCAGAACTTGAAAACAAATCCAGCTCAAAAACTTAGAAATTTTCAAGTCTGCCAACAGCTAGACATTGCTATGTTTAGCAATTTATTGTGAGAGATTGGGTTAAAGGGTGGTGTAGTGTTATAGCTCGATTTGGTAGTCTCATATGCCATCTTGAGCATGGTGAAGCTGGTTTGGCTCCTGGAGCAACCGTTTGGTCGTGTTGAGCGCTTCAAAATTCATACGCATCATATGCCTTAGGCTGGTTGGCCACGTGGCCGCGATCATCGTGCTTGGGCATTCGACATCATCGCGTTGGTCACGCGTGCGCGCGCTGCTGCGCGTGGGCGACCGTGGCTCCACTGTGCCATGACGAAGCCACTCCCAATGCTATCACCTTGTCATCGTGTCTACCACTGCTGCCTCACCACGCTGTCAACCCACCTCACACCGCGATGCTGCCACTACCATAGCATCCATGCCTATCCGCTGCATCTCTACGCTGTTGTCGGCCCTATGCATGTCACCTCTGCCGCGCGCATGTTGTCGAGCTCGCTGTCGCCTTATCATTAATGACACTGAGGCCGCACGGGCCACGCTGGTCAGCCGTGCACATGCCTATTAGCTAGCGCCGATGCGTGGGTCTCCCGATCTCATCGCTCGTGTCCTATCAAGGCGAGGATGAGCTAAGCCCACCTGTGGCGCCTATCTCTCTCTTTCTTTCTCTGCTTTCCACCAACGTCAGGTCACGGTCACGGCGAGTCAGAGAGCGAGCGCCTCTTATTAATTTCTCGTGCCCATGTCTCTGCCTTTATGTCCTATTGCCGACCGCCCCCACCCTGCCATGATTACGGCTAGGCCAAGCTCCAATTTTGGAGCTTTTCTCTAGCCGCTGCGCCATTAAGGCCTAGCCCACCTCACCATGGCCAGCTCCAACCTCACCATCTCATGTCGAATTAACCACACCACTAGCCTCACCTAGAACCCCTCTTCGTCATGTGCACGCTAGTCATAGCCCTAGTGCCGCCTCCATGCCAATGACATGGCCGTGTCGCTATGATTCGTCGTTGAGCTCGCCGCGCGCATGCGACCAGACTTGCTCAGGGCGTCTCTGGCTAGGACACTGCCACAAGTAGGATCGTGGTGTGTCACTGATGCTTACCCATCACCTCTACTATCTATTGTACACTATGGCTCACCGGAACGTGGTTGCCGCCGCTACAGGTCGCCGCCGTCGGGGAGAGCCCGCTCTGCTTCACCCCCGTTCATGCAACCACCACCCGTCATCGCGTGTCGGCCCATAAGTGAGCATCGGTCCCCTAGCTAGGTGTGCAAGGGTCTCTAGTGTCCGACGTACCACCTAGTGCCACCGCCCGCCGCACCGGCGAGCGTGGGGCATCTCAGGGACCTCTCCGATGCAAAGTCGCTGTCTATAGAAATAGTACGTGTAGTGTTCGCGCTATTATCTAATAATGCGATGGTGTTTTTGCAAGAGTACCAGTGCACGTGGGGCTCCCTGCCGTGGGCTGCCTCCACGCGTGGGCCGCGTTGGGCCAAAATCGGTTTATCTTTTTCGTTTTAATTCTGAGCTCAACTTTGGTAATTAATATAAAATAATATAGATATCCAAAAATAGTGAAACAAAATTGGTTAGGTTTCTAAAATTGTGCTCTATATGTTAGTGTATTTAGTTCATATATGTGCTTGTTGATACCAGGAGCTATTAAATCATTTGAGAGTGCTCAATATTATTAAGTTAATTATTGTAGGAATTTTTGTGGTAGATTGGTAATAGCAAAAACCCTAAAATTGTTATAGCAGCTTCATTGTATTATTATGTGCTCAATGTAATTTTTGTAGCCCTAAAATAGACTATTTAATATGGTAGCTAAATACCCATTAAGGTTAAATGAATAATGGCATGCTATTGGTTGATAAAAATTAAGCACTTGTAGGGTGAGCTTGGAATCTATTTGGTAGAGATAATGATTAGCTTAGTATCTAAGTCATTAGAGCTAGCTTAGTAACTTAGCATGTGTATTCTTATTTTAAGAGTTGCTATTGCCAAAATACTAACTGTTGCATCATCGTTGCATGCATGTAGAGAATAAGTTGGTGGAGTTCATGACCACCGGAGAGTAGGAGTACAAGGAGGTGATCGAGGAGTACGAGGAGGAGGTCCTTATGTAGGAGGTCCTAGAGCCATCACTGACTGACTTAGCTGACAATCCGCCTGCCCAAGACAAGCCTCGGTGCATAACACTTATTTTGAATGATCACTGGATATATATATGTGATGTGCATTTACGTTATAGGATTTATATTGAAACTATATGCATAGATAATCTACCTATGAGTCCTACTAGCATAGGTCGAGTAGCTGCTATGCTTGGACTATCGGTTGCGTGAGTAACCTGCCGTTACTCACAATAGGTGGTTATTATTATTACTCTCATGATAAAATGGTGAAAGGAAATGGAGACCGGACAGGAATATGGTATGGGTATTGGTGGATGTAATAGGTTGTGTCCCACGGCCAATGGGACATAGCTTGGTTACACTATTTTCCCTATCCCTGTCGATTAAGGGTCATCCATTGCTGTGAATTTTAGTTAGGTCACAGACTTATTATTCTGAGCACATACTTGCTTATGGGAGCGGGAAGGCTCGTTGCTCTCTTGTCGTGGGTTCCATCTCTTTCCGGACTGACTGATTGGAGGCGGAGATGATGGAGGTCTATGCACCACACTGAGTCAAGGACTCAGGAGTGGGGGCTTGGAGTCCAAGTTTGGACGGAGACCTAGACCCTTTGACAAGAGAGTGGTGGTGTCGATGCAGAAAGTGACCAACAAGTAAATATTTGTAGTTTTGCCATATGTTGTGATCGGAGGTGGCCTAGCACTCAATGACACAAGGTTTATACTGGTTTAGGCAACGTGCCCTATGTCTAGTTTGAGTTGATCGGTCACTTTATTCCTAAGCCTAGGTGCTCGAAGTTTGTAGTGGGGTTACAAACAAGAAGGAGAAAGATGGAGGGTACAAGAGGTCCGGTCAGACTCTGGTCAGAGGGACTGAAAGCGATGGGAGCCCCGCTATGAGCTAAGTGTTTGAGCATATGCTCATGGTTTGAACCTGGTGATTCTGCTGTTGTGTGCTAGTGGACTTGATCAATCTAATGAATCTGAATCATCTTTTTTTGTTAGGAGAGAGCGCATCCCCTTTTATAGATGAAGGGGATAGCCTTACAAGTGAGAGGGAGAGAGTACGTATGCTTATAAGCCTTGTTGCCCATGCCGGTGGGTACATGATGATGGTAGGCACCCATAATACTGTTTGAATGTCAGATGCACATGGGAGGTTGTGTTGTCTTCTTCGGGTATGGCAGACGTTGGCACCTGCCACACTGTTGATGCCTGGAGGCATGCAAGGGGTTTTACCTTGTTCGCCTGATATGGTAAATGCCGGCGCCCACAACACTATCGATGCCTAGAGGCATGTGGGGGAGCCTTACCGTATGGGAGTTAGTGGTGCCCACAATACTGTTGGGGGAAATGTCGGCGCCTACAACATTGCTTAGGTTTTGTCATGCCAGGGAGGTCATAGAGTACTGCCTAGCAGGTGCATAGGGTATGGTCCCTGGTATTGCGGTTTGACTTGTGCACCCTGCCTTACTTTCTCCATCCGTTCCCTAGTCCTTACCGAGCGGGCGTCCCCGATCGGTTAGTCCTAGTCGGCTCTGAATGCTCCAATTGGAGAAGAGTAGTGAGTAGGGGTTTTGGTGCATCCCCAGTCGGAGATGCGGGCAGAGTCAGAAGTAGTGCTTTGGCCAGGCCTTCTGGTCAGAGAGGCCATCTGGAGGCAGGCTAGAGATCGAAGCGAGTGCTCCAGTCGAAGAGGTGGGCCAGAGTTGGAAACGGGCATCGTTCCTCCTCGGCCAGACCTTTCGGTCAATAATTGGATCGCCCTTCTGGCCTATCATTTAGGTAATTGGGCTAGCCCATGAGTTGCGTGTTTGTTTGCCATGTTGCCCGCTGGGCCAAGCCTTTATTGGGAAGCCAATCCATGAGGGACCCAGGGTTTATGAACCCAACAGGAGCCCCTGAGCCTTCGGGTGATTCGGGTAGAATTATCTAGGGGATTTTTGTCTTGACGATGGGTGCACATGAGCGCACCCATGGGTGTAGCCCCTGAGCCCTCGGGCCATTCGGGTAGAATTATCTAGGGGTATTTTTGTGTTACCAGTGGGGGAAGTTTCATTTTGTCAGTGGGTGCACGTGAGTGGACCCACGGGTGTAGCCCCTGAGCCCCTAGGTGATTTGGGCATAATCACCTATGGGGTTTTTATCAGCGGGCGTGCGTGCGTGTTTTTCAGTCGAGATGGAGTCATCAACCAAGGCGTCATTATGTAGCCAAGGCAGTTAGTTTTTAGGGATTGAGTGAGACGGTGCTCACGGATCCTAGCGTTGGTGCACGCCATGGGATCGAGCGAGGCAGTTAGTTTTAGGGATCGAATGAGACAGAGCTCGTGGGTCCTGGCGTCGGTGTGCGCTGGGGGATCGGGCAAGTCAGAGTCATGGATCCTAGCCTTGGTGCAGTCCGCGCAGCAAAGGCAATTAGTCAGTTAGTTTAGGGATTGAGTGAGTCAGAGCTCATGGGTCCTGATAGGGCGAGTTCGGGGTCACAGACCTAGGCATTTTTGGTGTGCAATCGAGGCATAGCCGAGGGATGGGGTGAGTTTGGGGTCACAGACCTAGGCGTTTGGTGTGTAGTCAAAGCATAGTTGATGGATGGGGCGAGTTTGGGGTCGCAGACCTAGGTTTTTTTGGGTGTCTTGAGCCCTTGAGCCCCATTGGGCTTTGCTATGGGTCGGTTTGAGTTGTGTGTGTTACCCTGTCCTTAGTTTCTCACAACTAGAGGGGCTGAGCTTTGTCGCTTGCCTCGATCACTCATGCTCGAGTGACGCGCTCGATGAGTTCGCTAACGGGCACGATTGAGTGGAATCTAGGTCCATCGTTCGTGATGGGGTCGGCATAGCCGTCTTGTGACATTCCACTTCTCCTTTACCTGCAACCCGGTAGATGCTTGAGTCATTCTAGAGACCGACCTAGGTGGCCTAATGGCCTCCCCTCGATGGAGATTCTATGGGCTTGGCGAGAGGTTTAGGATCAAACGAGAAGGTTGAGATGACCCTGTTTGCTTTGGGGCAGACCGGGCGAGGGCTGCCCGGGGCTCATCTGTGTTTGTTCCCCTTGGCTCTGTTTGACGTGAGGTGGCCTCGAGCCCTTTATGGGCCGACCTTCGAACCTTGGTCGGTCGTTGCTCATGTTTAATGAGGCAACTGCCGCTTTATGACGCAACACGGAGCATTGTGATGCATTTCGCTACATGTGCGATGCTTTAGTTCTCGAGCCCTCGGGCGATTTAGGGCCCGAATCCTCTAGGGGGCATGGGCGTATGGAATGAATGCATCTATGAATGTATGAATGATTATATAAAGAAATAGCTAGGGTCGATAGTGTTACCTTGATGACTCAAGTGACGGGGTTTGAAGAGCTCTAATCAGAAATGTCCGATCAGGACCCGTGTTCGTCGTTCATGACAGAGTTGGCATTGCCTACATGGGGCATCCCTTTGCTCCTTACCTATCTCTTGGTGTGTTTTTCTTGAGCCGTTCGATCGACTTAGGAAGCCTAATGGTCTCTCCTAGCGGAGATCCCATTGTTTAGGTTTTTCCAAGTCCTGCCTGGGGAGGTGGCGAACCACCTATGCGTGGTGACGCTTTGGTTTTTGAGCCCGGCATGTGGTAGTGGTGGGCCATACCTAGGCCATGTCTCGTCTTACTAGGCATTGTTTTGTCTGACCAGGCATTGTTGTGTTGGTCAGTGTGTGTCCCATCAGTTAGGGTGCATCCTATCATTTCCCATCCGCATTGAATGGGGGAAGGGAGAGAGTTTTTTGCCCTGATCTTTTGCCCCTCTTTAGCTATCGTGTTTTCTCCTTAAATAGGGGGAGGGAGAGGTCCTCTTATCATAGTCCTTTGCTTGTTCTCCAACTATTGCCTTTCCTCCTTCCTCCTCACCGAGAGTGCCTGTATGCTACGGTGGTTCCTAAGTGAGAGATAGGGTAAGTGAGGGGGAGGACTTATAGATCCTTTCGTGAATTCGAAGCGTGATGTTGAGCTGGAGGTTGCTCGAGGCAGTGCTGGCCATCTTTGCCTGAGGAGGGGCGGCTTCTGCCAAAGGGGGTGGCGCGCTGGATTCATCTACAAGGCCTTTTTTGGGATGGAGCCGTGTGCGGATTTTTTTCGGTGGATCTTCACCGGGCGAGCCTTGTCAGAGGGGAAGTTGCCTAGGATCGTGCTGGTGGAGGGTTCCATGCCTACAACTACTTAGGTTGGCTAGTTCATAAAGTTTCATGAGATCTCTTCCAGCCATGGTGGCCATACCTCGGTGGCAGCATCCCTGCCGAGGAGCTACCTCGACTACATGAGAAGGTCCAGAGCTCCATGCTCTTTTGCTGAGCATCTATGGGTGCGATGCCCTTGAGGTACCCGTTGCGCTCGCTAAAGTCGAGGGAGCAGAACCAGGCGAGTCCCTTGAGGTACCCATTGTGCTCGTCGAAGTCGAGGGAGCATAACCGGGTAGGTCCCTTGAGGTACCCGTTGCGCTCGCTGAAGTCGAGGGAGCAGAACCGGGCGGGGCCCCGGTGGTAGTGGTTATGTCCGGTGGCGTGTGCCGTGGCCTTTCCATTGGCATTAGGCGATGTTGTCGAGCGTCTACAGTAGTATTTGGAGTGGAAGTAGTTAGAAAATGTAATAGTTGAGTTCGTGGGTGAGCCCTCGTGTGAGCAGTTTTTTGTATCAATGAATACATCAGTTCTGTTTTTGTGATAGAACCACTATCTATTCCTTATTTTTTATCCTAGCATAGCTTTTGTTTTTATCCTTTCTTTTTCACATCTGCCTGTTAGTTCCATAGGCTGCAACTTTTGAGAACCTAGGCATGGCCCGTGGGGCTCGGCTGCTCATAACCGTAGATCATGGTGGGGTGTGTTCGGTTAGGAGTAAGAACAAAGTTACGTAGGGCAATCAAAGGAATGGAATGCGCTTCCGTTTGGGTACAAAGTTGTTTACCATGTGATAGTAAAAAAGAGAGGTAGTATTCAATATTGTACCCTCATGGAGCCCTCGAGTGACCCAGGCTGAAAGTGTTTAGGCTGGGGTGCTTTACAGGAGCAAGTGTTGACTAAAAAGCAGTAAGACCAAATTTAGGGGGGAAAACAACATAGTTGTTCAATGTTCCAAGTGTTGGTGAGAAACGTTGTCGTTGTCGTCCTCAAGTCGGTAGGTGCCCAGTCGGATCACTTTGGTCACCGTATGGGGTCCTTCCAATAGTGGAGAGAGTTTGTGTTTTTCCTTCGTTGATTGGGTCCTCCGGAGTATGAGATCACCGACTTTGAGGATCCTCTCCCTGATCTTCCTTTTGTGGTACCTGCGGAGAGTTTGCTGATAGCGAGTGAAGAGGATGATGGTCATCTTGCAGAGCTCCTCGAGCAGGTCGACTACGTCTTGCTGAGCCTCCATGGCTCGGTCATGGTCGAAAGCCTTCACTCTTGGGGCGCCGTGGTTGAGGTTAGAGGGTAGTACTGCTTTAGCTTCGTAGGCCAGGAAGAAGGGTGTGAACCCTGTGGATCGGTTCGGGGTCGTTCTTAGGTTCTAGAGGATCACTGGGACCTCTGCAACCCATCACTCGGCGTACTTGTTGATTTGGTCGAAGATGCGTGACTTGAGTCATTGGAGGACCATGCCATTGGCACACTTGACCTAACCGTTAGTATGTGGGTGTCCGACCGAGGCCTAGTCGATTCTGATGCCATATCCATCGCTGAAGTCTAGGAACTTCTTCCTTATGAAGTTAGTCCCGTGGTCAATGATGATGCAGTTAGGAACACTAAACTGGTAGATGATGTCGAGGAAGAATTTGATCGCCTCTTCCAAGTGGATGTTGGTGATGGGTTTGGCCTCTATCCACTTGGTGAACTTGTCGACTGCTATGAGTAGGTGAGTGAAACCGCTTGGGTCCTTTTTTAGGGTCCCGCCATGTTGAGGCCCTAGACCATGAATGGCCAGGTGATGTGGATGGTTTAGAGCTCCTATGCCAGCAAATGGGTTTGCCAAGCGTAGAACTATCATCCTTCACACCTATGGACAACCTCCTCTGCATCTCGTAGCGCGATGGGCCAGTAAAAACCTTGGTGAAAGGCATTTCCGACCAGTGACCTTAGGGCCACGTGATGTCCACAAATTCCGGCATGGACCTCGAGGAGGCGCTACTTCCCCTGGTTGGTGGGGATGTAATGGAGATGGGGATCCCGATCTTCCGTCAGGTGATGGTAACTATCGTTGTGGTGGAGAGTGACACACCGATCCGACTTCAGATCGAAAGATCAAACCCTGCAATCTTAGCACCATAGCTCCTCTGGTTATCAACCAAGTCATGGACTAAGTTGACCTCGCCAAGAAGGCTAATCCCTACCTGCGCAACAAAGAACACAAGCAAGAACAAGAAAGAATGCAACCAAATTGCAGATGAATGGTTAAACTCATAAAGTTGGGGTCTCACAAACCGATGAACGGCAAAACTGTTCTCAATAGATTAATCTAAGCAAAACCTGAACCCTAATGGAGGGGTAGTGGCTGTTTATGAAGACTCTAGGGTCGTGCAAGACCCCTAGATGTGCCCCTAATGGGCCCAAACTCGATACATAGTCCAACGGATCAAAAGACGGTGTCGCAGCACCCTAGCAGATTCTAGATGCTGACTTGTTTCGATGATTCCCATTGATTCTGAACAGATTTTCATGTGAAACTACTTGGATTGGCTTCCTTATCAAATTAGCTTTCCATCCATATGTGGATCATCAAAAATGGAGTCCAGATGTGTCCTGGGCAACTAGTTTAAGGCAGACTGGTCCTGGAGGCCGAGGCAGACTTGAATTCTTGTTGGACTGGGCCTTCGGCTTGTGTTGGACGTCCTTGCTGGTCATCATCACCTCCACCACTTCCTCTAAGTCCTTCATGACCCTCTCCAATGTTCCTAAGCAAGATAATATCATTAGGTAGTAGTCTATTCTCAAAAGTATGAAAAGTATCACTTAAGAACGAGCTCACCTCTAAATTGAGTTGTCGCTTTCGAGCCCGGGTCATTGGACCTTGCATGACGGTTGGAGGATCAGCTGGTATATCCAAAGGAGTGATGTCCTCATTAGGATGCACTTCATGAGCACCCCTGATGGACTCCATTTGTAGAGTTGGTCATCGAGCGCGACGAAGGTCTTGGCACATCGAGCAATCTATCAGGCTTTAGTCCTTTCGAGTGGGAGAACCTCCTTGAGGAGGTAGGTGAGTAGCGGCGCTCGCCAGTCGATTTGATCTAGTGCCAATATGGCAATGTTGGTGGGTGATGTCGTCATAGAGGTACTAGGATCGGAGCCCCCGAGCGCTGGCTTGGCATTAGGGTTAGAGCCCCTGGGCGCCGGCTGGGCGTCGGGGTGTGTCTAGACCAGACCTTCTAGGATGTGAGCGGATAGCTTATGGATGTCATTGATGAAGACCCTTGGGGATGGATCTTACCTGGCGTCCAAATTTTGCAAGAAAATCGGTGGCATCATTGTCCTTTCGGGAGACGTGATGCAGCTCGATCCCTTGGAATTTGTCCTCGAGCTTGCGCACCTCTTGGTAGTATGCTGCCATGAGGGGGCTTTTATAGGAGGACTCCTTCATGACCTGATCAACATCTAGCTCTGAGTGGCCATGAACATAGAGTTGCATAGCACCAAGCTCGATGGTGATGCATAGTCCATTGATGAGGACCTCATACTCCACAGTGTTGTTTGAGGCTAAAAAGTGGAGGCGGATGGAGTAGCGGAGCCTACTCTCATCTGGGGAGATCAGAACCACTCTAGCCCCCGAGCAGGGTACCATTATGGACCCATCAAAGTACATTGTCCAGTACTCATGGGTGATGTCCGAGGTCGGTAGCTGCACCTCTATCCATTCAACAACAAAATCTGTGAGAGCCTAAGATTTAATGGCGATACGGGGGATGTACCTCATGTCATGGCCCATGAGTTCGAGTGCCCACTTAGAGATCCATCCTGTGGCATCGTGGTTGCGAATGATGTCCCCAAGCAGTTATGAAGTGACGACCGTGACTTCGTGGTCGGTGAAGTAGTGTAGAAGCTTCTAGGTCGCCATCTGCACGGCATATAGGAGTTTCTGCACCTAGGGGTACCAGACCTTGGGGTCGGTGAGTACTTCCCCAACAAAGTATATGGGCCACTGGACCTTAAGGTGGTGTCCTAACTCCTCTTTTTCGATGACTAGCACGGCGCTTACCACATGGTTGCTGGCCATGATGTAGAGAAGGGGTTCTCCCCGTTTAGGAGCGACGAGGATCGGGGTTGACATTAGGGATGCTTTGAGACTCCCTAGAGCCTACTGAGCTTCCTCAATCCACATGAAAGTGTTCGTCTTTTTGAGGAGCTTGTAGAGTGGCATCCCCTGTTCACCGAGCCGGGAGATAAATCGGCTTAGGTCAGCCAAACAGCCGGTGAGCCTTTGCACGCCCTTGACGTTGCGTATGGGGCCCATGTTGGAGATGGTTGTGATTTTTTTGGGGTTGGCCTCGATGCCGTGCTCAGACATAATGTATCCTAATAGCTTCCCCTTTGGAACCCTAAAAACACATTTTTCAGGATTTAGCCTGATGTTGAAAGTTTGCGATCAGGTCACAAGCTTGAGCCATTTTGACCACTATGTCATCAACATAGACGGCGATCGTTGGTCTCGGCTTCTCGGCTTGATCAAGCTGATCGAGCGGGTTGATTTGGTCGGTGAAACATTGCTACATGCACCTTTGGTAGGTGGCGCTAGCGTTCTTCAAGCCAAAAGGCATGGTTACATAGCAGTACAAACCATATGAGGTGATGAACGAGGTCGCAAGCTGGTTGGACTCTTTCATCGTGATCTGGTGATAGCTGAGTAGGCATCTAGAAAGGAGAGGATCTCGCAACCCAAGGTAGAGTCGACTATCTAGTCTATGCGTGGCAAAGGGAAGTGATCCTTTGGACATGCTTTGTTGAGGCCAGTATAATCAATGCACATTCTCCACTTTCCGGTCTTCTTTTTAACAAGAACGGGATTGGCCAACTAGTTGGAGTGGAATACCTCTCTGATGAATCTGGCTGCTAGGAGTTTGGCGATCTCTTCACCTATGGCCCTGTGCCTCTCATCGTCGAAGCGACGTAGGCGCTGCTTGGTGGGCTTCGAGCCTGGGGTGAGGTGCAGTGCATGCTCAGTGACCTCCCGCGGTATGCTCGGCATGTTAGAAGGCTGCCATGTGAAGACATCACGATTAGCGTGCAGGAAGTTGATGAGCTCACATTCCTATTTGGCCAAGAGCTAGGTCCCAATCTGCACCATCTTGGTTGGGTCGGTGGGGCCAATTCCCACCGCCCTGGTTTCCTCGAGTAGGCAGAAGGCCATCGAGGAGGTTGGTTTGTTGTAGTCTGGGACTGTTGGGGTCGATGACTCACCGAGCTACGGGAGCTCAGATGAGTTGACGACCATGGTGGTGATCTCAAAATGCTCACAGTCGCATGTGAAGGCATGTGAGAAGGCACTGCTCATGATGATGACGCCGTTTGGTCCTAGCATCTTTAGCTTGAGGTAGGTGTAGTTAGGGATCGCTATGAATTTGGTGTAGCATGGCCACCCTAAGATGGTGTGGTAGGACCCTAGGAAGTCCACCACTTTGAAGGTGATGACCTCCGAGTGGAAGTTGGCTCGGTTGCCAAACGTGATGGGTAGATCGATCTACCCGATTGGGTATGCCTGCGCTCCTGGGATCACCCTGTGGAAGGGAGAACCCACAAGGTGGAGTTCTGACAGGGGGATGCGCATGGCGTTGAGGGTGTCGACGTAGAGGATGTTGAGGCCACTGCCTCCATCCATCAGCATATTGGTGAGGTGCTTCTTGCAGACGATGGGGTTGACGACAAGCGTGTAGCATCCCGATCTCGTGACAAGGGAGGGATGGTCTCTTTAATCGAAGGTGATTGGAGATTTTGACCAGCTGAGGAAGGAGGGGATGGCCATCTCAGCGACGCATGCTTCCCAATAGCACCTTGTGCTAGTGTTTGGTCCAGATGGCATCAGATCCACTAAAGATCATGATGCATTCCTCAGGGTTAGGAAGCCATCTCTGTCCTTGCCTGTCATGCCTCCTTTCTTGGCTGCTGCCTCTTCGCCATCTCCTTCTATCGGTGTGCCGGCCTGTCATTAGAAACATTTGAGGAGCTCACAGTCTTTCTAAAGGTGTTTGATGGGGTAGGCATGGTTGGTGCATAGGCCATCCATGAGCTTCTTGAATTGGTTAGGTAGGCCCTGTTGGGGCTGCTTGCCCGTGCGATCAGCTACGGCGACCAACACGGTGTTGTCCAATCGGCGCCGATCCTTTTTGTTCTTCTTGCCCCTCTATGTGGAGGGGCCCTTGTCTTGGCCATGTGCTTGGCCTTGCCCTTGTCCCGGCCTCCGTTGAAGACTGCCCCAACCACCTCCTTGCTAGAGGCATGGTTAGTGGCGACATTAAGCAGGTTGTGGGTGGTATGGGGCTTCAGGCAGCCAAGCTTATGGATTAGGGACTCATAGGTCATCCTGGGGAGGAATGTGCTGATGATGTCCACGTCGATGACATTAGGGAGGGAGTTGCATTGTTGGGAGAACCTTTGGATGTAATCTCATAGGGACTCACTAGGATTCTACTGGTAGCTCTTGAGGTCCCAGAGTTTCCTGGGCGAACATATGTCCCCTAGAAATTTCTGACGAAGACCCTCTTAAGGTTTGCCTAGTCATGGATGCTGTCGTGCGGGAGCAATTCAAGCCCTGCCCAAATATGTTCCCCCACATAGATGGGGAGATACTGAATGATGAAATAGTCATCATCCACCCCTCCGGCTTGGCAGGTGAGCCAGAAATCTTTGAGCCAAATACCGAGGTTTGTCTCCCCAGTGTACTTGGTGATGTTGGTGGGCGGCCGGAAGCGCATTGGGAATGGTGCTCTTCGGATTCGCTGATCAAAGGCCCATGGTCTTGGGCCCTCAGGGCTAGGACTCTAGTCGCCAGGGCGACGACCATGCCTAGGGCATGTTTCACCGCTCCCCTCGATGGTTCGGCCGAGACCCATGTCGCCTACCCTTAGTGCCGCCCGGTGGATGTCATCATCATGCCAGGCCTGGTGCCGATTACTGATGACGCTGTGAGTGTCTTGGTACGTATCAGGCCATTCGCATACCGATGGTTGGTGTAGGGCAGGCGCCAGGTCAGACCATGGCATGGTCGCTACCTCCTAAGTCACACCTGGTGGCTGTAGCGGCGAGCGAATGGAGTGATCCGTCTGGCGCATCCCCACTCCCCCAGTGGGGAGAGAGGGCATGAGTTAAAGTCACGATGCGAAGCTTTCCGCCTATTGAACGACGATGGCTTCTACCAGCACCTGAAGGTTTCGGTAGACTGCCTACTCCTAGGGGTCGATGGGCTCGGGAATGCCATGTAGAAGTATTGCTGTAGCAGCGATGTTCTGGCTAGCCTAGGCAAACTATGGGGGATCATTCTCCTTATTCATGATGTTGTGTTGGACCTAGCGGGTGTGACCCCAGGTGCCGCTCGTCGGGTCATGCGCATGGGGCACAACGGGCTATACCGAGCATGTCGGCGCAGGCGGTGACTGGTTCTGCCGCCATTGTCGTAATTCCTCGGTGTCTACTTGCGCAAACGCGAGGGCCCCCGCACATGGGTCCAGAGGGATGTGAGTCTGCACAGACTCCACAACCGCCGATGGCTGTCCTGGAGCGTTCACCAGAGCGCACTCTCGGGACGAACGTTGGCTAGGTGCCACATTGCCGATGCTAGAGCTATTGCTCTCACCCTCGTCATCCAGGAGTTCATGGAAAGTGGTAGGAGCATAGCTCATCATTCCCACGAATTTGGATGTGAGGGGGGATTACGCTAGCATCCTTTAGAGCCCCCGAGTGCATGCGTCCATGGGGGACACGAGGACATAGGGGAACCAATTATACGGTATTCATGGTGCGGTCAATACGGTCCCTCTAGATAATCGGCGGGAGATAGTAAATAGAGAGTAAATAACAGTATGCATATTACTCACATCGGGGTTTGAGCAGAGAGTTTGCTTGGAATGAAGCGCAGATGCCTCGTCGTTGAAGTCATCATGCGTCCTGGAGCTAATGGAGGGTGCCCCTCTAACGGGCACCAGAATGAGTGCCTCCTCGTGGAGGTGTAGTATGCCGAGCTGGTCAGCGATGAAATCCAGGCTTCCAAAGAGGAAGGTCTAGGATGGCTCGGAGATGGGTGGAACCCACATCCCAACAGGTGGGAGTGCAAGAAACTCCATTGAGCCAAAGTGAGTCGTATCGCCTGAGCCCTCCATGGTGAAGGTGGCAGAAAAGTGGGCCATCCAATGACCAAAAAGTGTTGAACATACAGTGTCTTCCCCATGGATGGCGCTAACTATCAATGCAGAAAGTGACCAACAAGTAAATATTTATAGTTTTGCCATATGTTGTGATCAGAGGTGGCTATACTGGTTCAGGCAACGTGCCCTTTGTCTAGTTTGAGTCGGTTGGTGACTTTATTCCTGAGTCAAGGTGCTCGAAGCTTGCAGTGGGGTTACAAACAAGAAGGAGAAAGATGGGGGTACAAGAGGTTCGGTCGGACTCTGGTCAGAGGGATCGAAAGCGATGGGAGCCCCGCTATGAGCTAAGTGTTCGAGCGTGTGCTCGTGGTTTGAACCTAGTGGTTCTGCTATTGTGTG
The DNA here is from genome assembly GCF_019320115.1 of Miscanthus floridulus. Lineage (NCBI taxonomy): Eukaryota > Viridiplantae > Streptophyta > Magnoliopsida > Poales > Poaceae > Miscanthus > Miscanthus floridulus. The sequence goes on along the minus strand of NC_089596.1, from coordinate 73,649,087 downwards.
CTAGTAGACTTGATCGATCTAATGAATCTGAATCATCCTTTTTTGTTGGGAGAGAGCGCATCCCCTTTTATAGATGAAGGCGATGGCCTTACAAGTGAGGGAGAGAGTACATATGCTTCTAAGCCTTGTTGCCCATGCCGATGGGTACAGGATGATGGTAGGCGCCCATAATCCTGTTTGAATGTTAGATGCACATGGAAGGTTGTGTTGTCTTCTTTGGGTATGACAGATGTCGATGCCTACCACACTATTGATGCTTGGAGGCATGCAAGGGGTTTATAATTTTTGCCTAGTATGGTAAATGTCGGCGCCCACAACACTGTCGATGCCCAGAGGCATGTGGGGGAGCCTTACCGTATGGGAGTTAATGGCGCCCACAATACTATAGGGAAAATGTCGACGCCTACAACACTGCTTGGGTTCTATCATGCCAGGGAGGTCACAGAGTAGTGCCTAGCAAGTGCGTAGGGTATGGTCCCTGGTATTGTGGTTTGACTTATGCGTCCTACCATACTTTCTCCATCTATTCCTTGGTCCTTACCGAATGGGCATCCCCGGTCGATTAGTCCCAGTCGACTCTGAATGCGCCAGTTGGAGAAGAGCAGTGAGCCGGAGTTTTGGTGCATCCCTAGTCAGAGACGTGAGTCAGAGTCAAAAGTAGTGCTTTGGCTAGGCCTTCTAGCCAGAGAGGCCGTTCGGAGGCGGGCTGGAGACCAAAGCGAGTACTCTGGTCGGAGAGGTGGGACAAAGTCAGAAACGGCCATTGTTCCTCCTTGGCCAGATCTTCTAGTTAGTGATTGGATTGCCCTTCTGGTCTATCATTTAGGTAATTAGGTTGGCCCATGAGTTGTGTGTTCGTTTGCCACGTTGCCTGCTGGGCCAAGCCTTTATTGGGAAGCCAGTCCATGAGGGACCCTGGGTTTATGAACTTGATAGGTGTGTTGGTCTTGCTTGTGCCTAGGGTACAAATGGGGCATGTGTTTTGGGGAACCCAACTGGGATACATTGGTTCACGAATCGCTATGTGATATGGTATAGCTTGGCTACGATCTAGCACCGTAGTAAGAACTAGAAGATGAGAGGGAGTGAATGGATCTGATTGCTCAACTCTTGCTTGAAAGTAGAACAGGTGCTTACATAGAATGATTAGCTAATGAACTAATGATTAGCTAATGAACTAATCATGACTGCTAATAAAACACATACATAAGGATTCACTACTAGTAATGCTTCTCGCAAACAAAAAGGAAACCCAGCAAACCATAAAGCTTATCATATCTTTTAGAGTCGAGAAATTATTCCCACTAGTCAGGTAAGTCTTGCGAGTACATTATGTACTTAGGGTTTATTTACCCCTGTTGCAGGTGTAGCTTGAGGAGTGGCTGTTGTGTGGAGGATTCTTCTGGTGGGCATAGATGGATCCTTGTATCTTATCATTAGATATTTATTTCAATTCCGTTGTTTAAATTCTGTACTCTGAACTTGGTATTGTAATATTGTATTTTCAAGAACTCTTATTGTATGAAATGGACTAAGTATTGTAAACTCGTTCTCATTATTGGATCCTAGATGAAAAAACGTAGATTGTTCAAATTCTCCCTTAGGGTGTGCTCGACATGGCCGTCCGATGTAGCTTACTTTCGGGGTGCTTAGCATCTAGTGGAAGACGAGCGCATCCGGAAGCATGCTATTTTGGGTGGTTCTGCCACATAAATCTTATAGCAGGGTCAAAGAAAATAAGCCTAAAAGCTTGCCAATGTCATCTATCATGTGCATATCAAGACCCTAGATGTGCTACCCAAGATCAACATCCTGATCCGAACAACATAGAGCAAGTTGATAGCACACCGATGAGACATAGCAAGATCCGACCGCCAAGGGAGTCCACAACTTAGTTGGTGACTCTTGTACGAAGAATTTGAATGTCGAGGAGTCCCTAGCTTAGCTAGCGATGCTTGCACGAAGAATCCGAATGCCGAGGAGTCCCTAGCTTAGCTGGTGAGCCCCTAGCGTAGCTAACGATGAAGCGACGAACAATCCAAACACCATGGAGTCCCCAGCTTAGCTGATGAGCCCCCAACATAGCTTATGATGAAACAACAAACAATCCGACCAGTTGGTTGGTGAAGAATCGAGCATCGAGCAGCCTAACCAACTGGTCGGTGGCGAAGTGAGCACCGAGTAGAAGTGAACGCTGAACAGTCCGACCAACTGGTCGATGACAAAGTCCATGAACCTAGCGGTCTGACCAGTTAATTGGCGAAGAAGTCCAAAGGCCAGGTGGTGCAACCAACCGAACGATGATCCTGTAATAAATATGTAGAATGAGTAGTACATAAATTAAAAATAAATATATGAACTCAGCGATGAAGGCAGCAGAGTGGAATAGATAGACATTATGTTTGTATGAAGTGTTCATATTTTAAATATGAGTAACTTCCTGCCAGTTGGTTCTATATCACATCATGAGCCCCGACTAGCCCATACTCCATAGCATAGAGTGCTTAGCACCCGTTTATGTGTAAGGGCATAGGCATCATCGAGGAGCCACTGTCGACCACCCATAACACAGAGGGCTAACGCTCGTTCACATGTAGGAGTGAGATCAAGAACATGGCAGTTTCTGGTAATGCAAATGAGAACATGACAGGTCAGCGAGTTGATGAAGAATATCTTAAATATATTGTAAAGATTAAGTTTTCTTTTGGATATGTTTATATTTAATATAAACTACCCTGAGCCATTAGTTTGTTGGTTGAGCCCCCTAGCCCCGGTTAGCTCATAAACCGTAACGCAGAGCACTAGAGCTCGTGTACATGTAGGAAGACAAGCATCATCGAGGAGCCATTACCGACCACACATAATGCAGAGGGCAGGTGCTCGTGCACGTGTAGGGAGAAGCTAGAGATAGGGCCATCTCTGGAGAGCACAAGCGTAAACATGGCTGTTCAGGGAGCCATTGAGGCAAAAGCGTATGTCATCTTTAAGATGGTATACATGGAGAAAAGTCATTTGGACAATAATCATGTAGAGAATAGTATGAAGAAACATCATGGCGGAAACTTTATTAAATATTCATAAGGTACTTATCTTTAGACATAACGTCGGGTTGGCGGCGATGAAATTGCCTGGCCCTCGAGCTTTCTAGCCTACCATCATGGTGGTGGTCATGGTCATTATAACGCCATTCTTCATGGTGATTATTGTGACATGGTAGGTGATTAGAACGAGTAGTCCTGTTGGCTCTCTTAGCGGCTCACTTGACGGTTCAAATGGATCATTTGACAGCTCGAATGGGTATGCGGAGTCATAGGCGAACGAATGTAATTAGAGCCTGATGGAGTCAATCCATGTGGGGAGGCGAAGTCCTTGAGCATGTCCAACTAACGCGAGGACACAATCTAAGATCTTCCTTGAATGCCTGAGAAAGGTGAGGTTGCCAACATCTTTGGTGGAAACACTGCTCCACATCATGTTATCATCAGCTGCCATTCATGATTGCTGGTTGTCGTGATCCACGGAAACAATCTTGCGTATCCGATCAGAAATCATGAGCAACAACAAGATGTGATTAGGTTTCTCCCAACCGAAATCATGTAGGCATACATATATATTTGGAAGTATAATTACAATATTTAATTAGGAAGCGACTTGACTTAGCTTTCTTGGATTGCTTGACTCCGATCTTGTTTTCATGTGTTGCGTCTATTGGACGTGCATGGCAAGGCATCGGACTCTAGCACGTGCGGCCATTTGACAGGGAAAGTGATCCGCTGCGTACTAGCGTTGAGTTGCCGCCAAATGCTGAGTTGCCGGCGACGTTGGTATTACAATATCTTTTTGTAACCTTGTGGTGCACGCCAACCAGTGCCGTGCACCACACACCTTGATCTTGTGGGATGGGCCACCTTTGGGGCATGGCTCATGTCTTGTCTTATGGGTACTGGGGGTGATACCCCCACAGCCCACCTAAAGAATCCTCCACACAAGAGTTACTCCTCAAGCTACACCTGCAACAGAGGTAAAATAAACCCTGAGTACACAATGTACTCGCAAGACTTACCCGACTAGTGGGAATAGTTTCCTGATTTTGAGGAGTATGATAGACAATATGGGATTATTGTTTTCTTTTTGTTTGTGAAAAGCATTACTAATAGTTCATCCTTACAGTCAAGTTTTATTAGCAGTCATGATTACTTCATTAGCTAATCATTCTAGGTAAGCACCTATTCTACTTTCAAGCAAGGGTTAACAATCAGAACCATTTCACCATCTTTCATCTTTTAGTTCTTATTATGGTGCTAGACCATAGCTAAGTCATACCGTCTCATGGAAACGGCAATTCATGAACCAATGTATCCTAGCTGGGTACCCCAAAACACATGCCCCATTTGTACCCTAGGCACAAACAAGACTAAGCCATTCCACTCCTATCATGAGGTCTAGGTCCCCATCTAAACTTAGACTCCAAGCCCCCACACTTGAGACGCAGTCTCAATATGGTGCTTAGACCTTCACCTTTCCCCACCTCTAATCAGTCAGTCCGGAAAGAGCCAGAACCTACGACAAGAGCATTACGAGCCTTTCCACTCCCATAAACAAGTATATGCTTAGGATAATAAGTCTATGACCTGACTACCATCCACAACAATAGATGGTCCTTAATCGACACGAATAGGGGAAACAGTGTAACCAAGCTAAGCCCCGTTGGCCGACCAATACCCATACCATATCCCTACCCTGTCTCTATTTTTCCTTTTATCATTTTATTATGAGAGTAGTTATAATCACATATTGTGAGTAACAACAGGTTACTCAAGCTACCGAAAACCTAAGTATAGCAGCTACTTGAACCTACAGTAGTAAGACTCATAGGACAGTTATATCTATGCATGTGGTATTCATAAAATTCCTATAACATAAATGCACATCGCATATATATATTCAGTGATTATCAAAAATAAGGGTTATGCACTAGGGCTTGCCTTGGGCAGACGCGATGTTAGCTGAGTCAGCCAAAGGCAGCTCCAGGATGTGGCAGAATTGCCTAATCTAATGCCTCCTAGGAGTGCTTATCTTCCATTAGACACTAAGCACTCAGGGAAGAATACTAAATTACTCGGTTCCGTCAGGCACACCCCAAGGAAGAACCAAAAAATCCACATTTTTTAAATTAGGATCACAAATGGGAGAATAAAGCTTACATCATTCTTAATCATTTCTTACATCACTTTTAATACAACATCAGTGTATAATATTTATTATTATAATAGCAGAAGGTAATTATATTATCAGAGTTATGAACAATTTAATTTAACAGTGGAATATAAACATGTGATCAGAATTACAGTGGAAATAGATACCTATTCATGAAATGATGAAGCATTAATATATAAACTATGACAATAGATTATAATACTTTCATTCATAAAAACATTTAGTGAGAGTTATAAATAAAAACTATGATCGTAGCGTAAAGAAAATCCTCTCTGAGCCCACCAGGAGGAATCCACACACAAGGGTCAGCTCAAGCATCCACCTATCACCTACAACAGGGGGAATAAAACCATGAGTACTCAATTATACTTAGCAAGACTTACTCGATAGGAGGAAAGAAAAGACTCTAAGGATATGCAAAGCTATCTGGCTTGTGGGTTTATTGCATTTGCAGGAAGTATTACTAAGCATACGTCCTTATATTCGATTTTTATTAATAGCCGCATTGGTTCATTAACTAACCATACTATGTAAGCACTTATGCTACATTCAAGTAGGTGGTAAGTAATCAGATTTCCTTTTTCCATCTTTCATCTTTCATCTTTTAGTTCTTACTACGATGCTAAACCATAGGCAAGCCATACCGGATTGCCCGACGATTCACGAATCAATGCCCTCAGCAGGGTACCCCAAAAACGCACGCCCCGCTTGTACCCAAGGCACAAGCAGGACCAATCTATCACCCTCCTATCTTGGGGTCCTAGGTCCCTATCCAAATTGGGACTCCAAGCCCTCGCCCCTGAGTCCTAGACTCAGTGCGGTGCAAGGACCTCCTCCACCAAAAAGAAACCTTGACAGATGGTCTAGAAAGAGCCGGAACCCACGACAAAAGAGCAATAAGTCTTCCAAGCACCCATACCCAAGTATGTGCTCGGGATAATAAGTCTATGACTTGCCTAGAGTCTTATGCAACGGTCAGTCCTTAACCGACACGGACAGGGAAAGCAGTGTAACCAAGCCATGCCCCGCGTCCACGGCAACACAACCTCTTACACCCACCAATACCCAAACCATATCCCTGCTCGGTCACCATTTTTCCTTTCCACCATTTATATTTTCCGAGTGATAATAATATAGTAATATATTTCGTATCTCTCGCGAGTGACAGGCAATCACTCGACTTCTATCGGACTCCGTGCATCTTGAAGCTGAAGAAGACTATCTTTTTTTCTCGTGGTTGGACTCTATGTGGGCACACATGGTCCACTACGAAGAAATTTTCGATTCTAAACTTGAGCTCCTTACACCCTTATGGCAAGCCATGCTTGGGTTATGCTGCTCGATTACGGTTTGGGTTGCTCGGTGATAGTACACGTTGCTCGGCAACTGCTCACAACTGCTCAGTAACTCATCATGGTGGTAGGACTATGAGTTTGACTGCTCGGCTTTGTTCGCACCTGCTTGGACAAGCTCAAGACAGCGTTGCACAATGGGTACAAGGTGCTCGGGGACTAGCTGTGGGGGGTATGACCCCAGATACCTATGACAGACCACATGGGCTACGCCCCTAAGATTGGCCCAGCCCACAAGACAAAGCCTTGTGGGGCACGACTCTGCTCGGCGCCTCTTGCAAGATATCTGGAAGATATCCTGAAGATACTACGAGATCTGCTAGGATATGTATAATTCCAAGATTCCTGTAACTAGTTATTACTTTTCGGTTATCTCTTAGATCTAACCGACTTGTAACCCTGCTCCCCAGACTATATAAGGCGGGCAGGGACCCCCTCCAAACTCATGCAAAATCATACAATAGCTAATACAAACTAACAGACCACAAGAGTAGGGTATTATGTCATACTGATGACCTAAACCTGTCTAACTCGTGTGTCTCTGTTGCCTTCTTGTTCTTAATCTCACGCTTCTCTACCTATCAATCTACCTTCGTGGGATACCCCTCAGAGGACTGCCAATGATATTCTGTCGACACCAAGGATATGCAAGGCTATCTAGCTTATGGGTTTATTGCATTTGCAGGAAGCATTACTAAGCGTGCATCATTATATTCAATTTTTATTAATAGGCGCATTGGTTCATGAACTAACCATTCTATTTAAGCACATGTGCTACTTTCAAGCATGTGGTAAGCAATCAGATTTCCTTTTTCCATCTTTCATCTTTCATCTTTCAGTTCTTACTACGATGCTAAACCATAGACAAGTCGTACTGGATTGCCTAGCGATTCATGAATCAATGCCCCTAGCTGGGTACCCTAAAAACACACGCCCCGCTTGTACCCAAGGCACAAGTAGGACCAATCCATCACCCTCCTATCCTAGGGTCCTAGGTCTCCATCCAAACTGGGACTCCAAGCCCTCGCCCCTAAGTCCCAGACTCAGTACGGTGCAAGGACCTCCTCCACCAAAAAGAAACCTTGACAGTTGGTTCGGAAAAGAGCTAGAACCTACGACAAGAGAGCAACAAGTCTTCCAAGCACCCATACCCAAGTATGTGCTCGGGATAATAAGTCTGTGACTTGCCTAGAGACTTATGCAATGGCCGGTCCTTAACCGACATGGACAGGGAAAGCAGTGTAACTAAGCCATGCCCCGCGTCCACGACGACACAACCTCTTACACCCACCAATACCCAAACTATATCCCTGCTCGGTCACCATTTTTCCTTTCCACCATTTATATTTTCCAAGTGATAATAATACAGTAATATATTTCGTATCTCTCGCGAGTGACAGGCAATCACTCAACTTCTACCAGAATCCTGTAGCATAGCAATCTACACGATCCTGTAATACTAGTAAGACTCATAGGATAAAGATATATATATATATGCAAGTGGGTTTCATTCAACTCCTTAAAACTTAATGCACAAATATAATTTAAACTATAGAAAAGTAGGGGTTATGCACCGGGGCTTGCCTGGATAAGATATATATATTAAAAGTTAGTATGTGCATCTTCAGATCATCCACCATCAATCGAATAGGAAGCCCATTGCATCATCTCCTAGAGAGAATACCATTATACCATCTTTGAATTCCCAATCATCCTTCAATTGATCCATTGCTCCATCACCGTACCTATATGATATGCATTGATGCAAATGCATAGATGTAAATAATCAACGATAGCCGAAATGCTTAGAAGCCCGATCATGCCTCATAAGCTAATGAGATAACTCTAATGCTGGTCTACGTATCCATGTTGTTGAATAAGGCGTTATGTCCCAACAATTATTTTAGTTATATAAACCCAAGTTGTTTCTTTATTTCATTCTATCGATTTAATACTTGTTCGAAATAGAGCATCATTAACTACCTAGCAAATTGATTATTCTAGAGCCACAAAAATTACAATGAGTATCTAATATTGCTAGGAGCCTACTATACAAATTTTAGATCCAACACTATTACCAATTTACCACGGAAATTCCTACAATTTCTCCTTTTACCAATATTAAGCATTTTAAAATAATTAGAGCAACCCTAAAAATATACCGAGTCTATGTGAACAAATACATTACTAGGTAGATCATGATTTTAGGAACTCAACAAAATAGGTTTGGCATTTTTATGATTTATCTATGATTTACTATGAATTTTACAATTTACCTTAAAAGCTAACTTAGAAACTGCTCTACAAATTGAAACAGGTCGGCACCAACAACTTTGGCCCAATGGCGCACGCGAGCGGTCCAGGTGCATAGGCAACGGACGACCCATAGGCGCGTAGGTAGCCGCAGCCTAGGCGAATGGGCGCGCGATGGCCCAGGCGGGGCGCGTGATCGGTGGCCCAGCAGCCAAATCGGACGGCCCTCACGCGGAGAGGGCATGGCCCAAGCGCACAGCACGCACATGTGGCCCAGGCACGGGGCGGCAGGCCGGCCCAGCTGAGCAAGCCCAGTGCGTGGTGACAGTTTTGCAAGAACCTCCCCAAACTACTATCTATTTAATATGCAACCAGTTCTACTATTTCTTTGAGTCACGATTATCGCACCTAGGACCTTACTACTATCTCTATTTACATATTATCACCTTCCTCTCCTTCTCTGCTTGTAACAAAACGACGACCGGTGGCGGTGGCCCTACTTACCTAGGCCGGTGATGGCATGCTAGCCCGAGCAGCAGGCGTGGCAGCCACATGGGGGCTTCATAGGCCCACACGGCCAAGAAGTGGAGGCGGCAGTGCGCAGGACGCAGCTAGGCAAGGCCGTCTGTGAGTAGATGTGGCAGAACCTCCTAAATTATAGGGCCCACATGCACCTGTCACTGTCCGACGACCTTTGACATTTGTGCATATATTTCCGGTAACTTAAGAAGACTGTCGGGTGTACTCGGGGAACCCCGAATCATCCACGATTTCCGAGCAGGATCACGTTATAGAGTCATTGCAGTATTACAACATTTATTCAAATATCTACACCAGAGTAAAAATAGCAAAAGTCTTACAATAACATAATTTACAAAATAGTAGTTTCAAACCTCATAACTAAGTTTGATGATTATTACAAAACAAAATAGTGGAGTGGCATTATAATATAATACAAAACACACAATGAAACTGCCCTGCCCAAGGGCCACACATTTACTTCTCATCGTCATCACAAGGAACAACTGTCATGCAGCACGATCCAAAACAGATCTGCTCATGAGTCTCACCTGCAACAAGGGTCAATGAACCCTGAGTACAAAAGTACTCAACAAGACTTAACCAAAATAAAACTGATAGAACTCAGGAATGCTCGGTATCCATTCCGAAAATATTACCGCCTTCATTATCACTTTCATCGATCATTACTAATTCTTCAGGATCTTCTTCTTCTTCTTCTGATTCGTCATCATCGGCAAGGATGACACCAGGGTCCATGGCATTAGCTTGGGGTTCATGATTTGGATTTAGTAGATTGCTAAGCCTATGAACTTCCTCATGTAGATAAGTATTATGTTCTTCTAAATCTTCTACATAGAATTCTAGCTCATGAGTTCTAGCTCTAGCTACATTTTCCCTATGCCAAGCTTCATTCCTTCCCTCCACCGTACGAACTAACATGCTTTCGTAGTTCCTGTGCACGGTGGTGAGATGCCTCAATTGATCCTGTAATTCTCCTACCTATATAACATCCAAAGCCCTATCTCTAGTAGCTTGTGCTAACTCTGTAGAAATCCTCTGTATCTCTGCCTGGGGATCAAGCCTAAAGCTACTACTGCTAGCACCATCATTCCTAGGGGCAAGTTGGTGACGAGAAACTCCTTTGGGTCCAGTGAACTTATAGGGCGTCATCTTGGTACGAGCCATACTGTAGGAAGCCAATTTAATCCAAGTAAGATCATTTGATCAAAGTCTAAAGAGTAGCTTATGATGGATTATATTACTCAAACTAGACTCGCTACTCAACTCCAGACTCAGAGGTGAAGGAAGTAACTAGTGAATTAATCATGATGCATGAATCATTCTTACGAACAAAAACATCAAAGCTTATAATGCACATAAACAACATTTGTTTTTATATAGGGCATAGTAAGATTACTACTCCACCACACAAAATGTTTTTATCAAATAGGGAATGGTGAGAAAGAAATAAGATAAGTCAGAAGCAATTAGGACCAAATTATCAAGTTAAATTTAGTCATCCAAATCATTTTAAAGTTTTTTGTAAAACAATACAACAAAAACCTTGCAACGATCGCTCTGATACTATTCTATGGCAGAACCTCCTAAATTATAGGGCCCACATGCACCTGTCACTGTTCGACGATCTTTGACATCTGTGCATATGTTTTCGGTGACTTAAGAAGACTGTCGGGTGTCCTCGGGGAACCCCGAATCATCCACGATTTTTGAGCAGGATCACATTATAGAGTCATTACAGTATTACAACATTTATTCAAATATCTACACTAGAGTAAAAATAGCAAAAGTCTTACAATAACATAATTTACAAAACAGTAGTTTCAAACCTCATAACTAAGTTTGATGATTATTACAAAACAAAATAGTGGAGTGGCATGATAATATAATACAAAACACACAATGAAACTGCCCTGCCCAAGGGCCACACATTTACTTCTCATTGTCATCACAAGGAACAACCGTCATGCAGCACGATCCAAAATAGATCTGCTCATGAGTCTCACCTGCAACAAGGGTCAATGAACCCTGAGTACAAAAGTACTCAACAAGACTTAACCAAAATAAAACTGTTAGAACTCAGGAATGCTGGCTCATGGGATTCAAGGTATGGCTTTAACAATAATCAAAGTTCTTTTGCGTAAAAGCTCTTTAACAAAATTCTTTACTTCATAGGTAAAACTTTATAAGTACCACATCTGAATCTGCCATGATCCGTAATGAGATCATGAACTTCATATCAATCTCTTTCTCAAACCTTACTCAAATTCCAGTTATTAAACTACGATGATGAACAGAGAAGTGAGTCTCCATAACCGAGGAGCAACGACGATTCAAACCGATTGTTAACCCAGCTAGGAATTCCAGACCACACGACATATGCAGATCCCCGACTTACATATATCAACCTACCCTCGGATCTTCTAAAACAAGAATGGGTCCACGCCACCCGAGAATACAGTACTCCACCAATCTAGCCCGTTGCCATGTGGGTACACGCTATTCCCACCATCTCTCCACTTCTAGTGCGCGAGTAGTCATTCTCGTAATAGAATCGCCAAGTTAAGGCTTACCGGAGTATGTGGTTAGTACTACAAAGTCTCACCGCACACAGTTCAACAACGGTATGGACCTTAACCGACACAGACAGAAAGAATCTGCTCACAAGACCTCCATGTCTTGTGGCTCACACCCACCGAGTCTGTCCGGTCTAGATTTATTACTCCACATGCTCATATCACATGATAACATAAGCAACCAAAGTTCCATTTAAACTTGCAGATGACAGGTAATCACCCGACTTTGATCTGTCTAAGCATGGCTAAGCATAACTAGACACTTACGATGTAAAACTGGTAACAAGGTACATATGGAAAAACAATGTTGGTAATGCATCAATTAGGCTTTTACTTAACTCTTAATCACTTGATGCAGTAAAGAAAAGCAAAAGCAAAATTAATTTGTAAAACACAAGGTAGGGTTGTATGCATCCGGGGCTTGCCTTCGTTGATGGAAAAGTCTGATTCTTGCGATGTTCCACAAGTATTTGATCCAACCTCAATAGACAGACTAACTTCCTCAGCAACTTGGTTAACTATCACGTGTTCACCTTCATTCACTACACGTAGTAGCAATACCATGTTTAACATGATGCAGAATACGAAACATGATGCTTGATGATGGATGCAAAATTTAATAATTCGAATACAACTTTCCTTCGCGGTACAGTTGCAAGTCAAACTAATTAAACCTTTTTCGCAACACCTAAATCAATTGCCAAGGATCATTATCAACTAATGACCCAAGGACATCACTCAATCAAAAATTCAAACAAAACCTAAATCACTAAAGGTTACTATTTGCTTTTATGAATTAATTAATTAATTAAGAATTATGAAATAACTCAACTTGTTCCAATTGACCTCAAAATTTTTGTAAATGTTTATCCAATGATAAGTAAGTGGCAAAACAATTTTCATAATTTTTGGATAAATAAATAAGCCTTGAAAAATCATGGAAATTCATTTATTAATTAATTGAGCAATTTTCATCACATTCAAAATGTACTGAAAACATTATTTCATATTTTTCTTAAATACTATACATCCCAGAGAAGTCACACAAAAAATTTCATAATTTTTGGAGCTCTAAATAAATCTACACAAAAATAACAAATTACATCACTATTCATTCAAATATGAAAATAGAAAAATTCCATTTGAACACTAAGTCACTGACAAAGGGACCCCACTTGTCATCTTCAACCTCCAGCGCTAACTCCAGCGACACGCATGCTGACCGGCGATTCCTCGCCGCCGGTGAGACCAACGACGAAGGCAAAGGCACCACGGTGATCACTACAACCAGGCGCAACTATTGATGGCACAACCGAGACCAAACGTGGCTAGGACCAAGCACAGTGACGACCATGGCGGGCACGATGGCACGACCGCACTGCACCGGCGACACAAGCACGGTAGAGGTTAAACACTTAGCACAGAAGGGTTCAACACCTCACCCCGAACACGACTGAGCAACGAGCAGGGTCGGAGGAGCAACGAAGAGGCTGGTCGACGTTCCGAGCAGGCATGGCGGAGCAGACCATCGTCGGTGGCGATGCTTCGGTAGCTGTGGTGGTCAAAATGAGAAATCAATGGGTCATAGAGTACCACGACATCATGGCGAAGCTGAAGTAGGACTCAGCAGGGGCAGAGGCGCACCGTGGAGCTCTGGCCATGGTGAGGCGAACACGATGGCGATGCTGCCGGCCACGAGGAAGAAGAGCACACACCGTGAGTTTCCAGCAAAGACAAGCCACAAGGACTGGTTGGCTGGACGCGCAAGGAACTAGCGAAGCTAGGACACGCTTTGTTGTGATGGCGCAGGCGCTGGGTCGACGACAAAAGCTCAACCCCAAAATATGCTTAGATTTTGAAATGAGTTTTTAGGGTAGGATTTAAATACTGAAAATCAGGGTTTTCACGAAAATTCAAATCCAAACCAAATTTTGACTTGATTCAAATAATTCAATTCAACACTCATAACACAAATGTAAACTTGTTTTAGTGAATGCATATCAAAGTTTGCAATATGACCAAATGCCTTGCAATGCATATGATGACATGTCCTATTTTTAATATTTAAACACCCGGGGTGTTACAATCCTTCCCCCTAAAAGAAATCTCACCCCAAGATTCAAAGCCATAGGGTAAGTAATGGAAAAGGAAATGTGTCACAAGAACACATACAAAATCTGTCCATAAAACAGTTGAGGTTCCTTTACAAAACATAACATGCACAACCGAGCTCAACTAACATTACTCTATTCTATATTGACGCTAAAAACTCTGGAAACTTTTCTAACAAGTAATCTTCTGATTCCCAAGTAGCTTCCTCTTCTGAATGTTGATTCCATTGTATCTTATAGAACTTTATTGTCCTTCTTCGAGTAACATGATCTTTCTGATCTAATACTTGGATAGGATATTTGGAATAAGTCAGATCTGGTTCAAGTTCCACCCCTTCAACCTCAACATTCTGCTCAGGCACTCGGAGACACTTCTTCAATTGAGAAACATGGAACACATCATGCACAACTATGAGATGTTCTGGTAATTTCAAGCGATATGCCACTTTTCTATACCTCTCCAAAATTTGAAATGGTCTAATATATCAAGGTGCCAACTTTCCTTTAACACCAAAATGGGTAACTCCCTTCATTGGTGATACTTTCAGATATACAAAATCTCCTTTGTTAAATACCAATGGTCTCTGTCTTTTATTCGCATAACTCTTTTGGTGGGACCGAGCTATCTTCAAATTACTCTGTATTTGCCTAACCTTGTCTTCTGTTTCTTTCACAAGGTCAACTCCAAAGAATCTTCTTTCTCCAGGCTCAAACCAACTCAGTGATGTTCTGCATCTATGACCATAGAGTGCTTCAAATGGAGCCATTCTAATGCTTTCCTGATAACTATTGTTATATGAGAACTCGGCCAAAGGTAAGCATTCATCCCATTTATTGGAATAGTTAAGGACACAACACCTTAACATATCTTCAAGCACTTGATTGACTCTTTCGGTTTGTCCATCGGTCTATGGATGATAAGCTGTACTATACATGAGCTTGGTACCCAATGAAGAATGCAAGTGTTTCCAAAAGCTGGAGACAAACTGTGTACCCCTATCTGACACAATAGTCTTGGGTACTCCATGGAGACTCACAATTTGTTCTAAATACACCTTGGCATACCGTAGAGTGGGATATGTATTCTAAACTAGAAGAAAATGTGCTGATTTGGTTAGTCGATCTACAATAACCCATATTGAATCAAATTCCTTTGATGTCTTGGGTAGACCAATAATAAAATCCATACTTGTGTCCTCCCACTTCCAAGATGGAATAGGTAATGGTTGTAATTCACCAGCAGACCTCAAATGTATTGCTTTCACCTTTTGACAAGTATCACACTTTGCTATATATCTAGCAATCTCTATTTTCATTTTAGTCCACCAAAAACTTTGCTTCAAGTCATGGTACATCTTGTTGCTTCCCGGATGGATAGATAACCTAGTAGCATGTGCCTCTTCTAGAATTGACTACCGCAACTCAGGAACTTTTGGTACCACCAGGTGATCCTTGAACCATAGCACACCTTCATTATCTATGCTAAAGCATTCCGCTTTTCTATTCTTGACTCTTTCCTCGATATGGGCTATACCCTTATTTTTCTTCTAAGCAGCGATAATCTGGTCTTGAATAGTGGCTTCAACAGTTATATTGGTCAAACTTCCTTGTTGAATCACCTCTATACTCAATTTTTCCATCTCTTGGCATAAAGTCAAACTCATTGTTCTCACTGCCAGACAATTGCAATAACTTTTGCGACTGAGGGCATCTGCAACCACGTTTGCTTTACCGGGGTGATAATGTACTTCCAAGTCATAATCTTTAATCAGTTCTAACCATCTCCTTTGTCGCATGTTCAACTCTAACTGAGTAAAGATATGCTTTAAGCTCTTGTGATCTGTATACATATGGCACGTATTACCAAGTAGGTAATGCCACCAAATCTTTAGAGCATGGACCACAGCTGCTAACTCTAGATCATGAGTCGGATAGTGTTCCTCATATTGCTTAAGTTGCCTAGATGCATAAGCAATGACTCGGCCTTCTTGCATCAACACACATCCAATACCAATACCTGAAACATCACAATAAACATCAAACGGCTTCTCGATATCAGGTTGGGCTAATACTGGTGCAGTAGTCAACAATCTCTTCAAAGTCTAGAAAGCCTCTTCACAATTAGATGACCAGACAAACTTGACTTGGTTCTTCAACAATTCAGTTATGGACTTTGATATTTTAGAGAAATCTAGAATAAACCGACGGTAATACCCTACCAATCCTAGAAAACTCCAAACTTGATGAACTGTGATTGGCGGTTTCCAATCAAGCACATCCTTCACTTTGCTTGGATCAACTACAACGCCTTTAGCTGACAAGACATATCCAAGAAATTGTACTTCCTTAAGCCAGAAATCACATTTGCTGAACTTGGCATATAGTTGATGTTCTCTCAAGCGGGTCAGAACAATTCTGAGATGTTCCGCATGTTCTTTCTTATTCTTGGAATATACTAGAATGTCATCAATAAATACTACTACAAACTTGTCTAGCTCAAGCATGAATACTGAATTCATCAGATACATAAAATGAGCTGGAGCATTTGTCAAACCAAAAGACATCACCAGGTATTCATATAATCCATATCTTGTGGTAAATGCTATTTTGGGAATATCTTCAGGCTTTATCTTGATTTGGTGATATCCTGACCTCAAATCTATCTTGGAGAAAACTTTGGCTCTAGCCAATTGATCAAAAAGCAAATCTATCCGAGGTAATAGATACTTATTCTTGATGGTCACTTCATTCAACGGACGATAGTCGACACATAACCTCAGGGTCTCATCTTTCTTTTTCACAAAAATTGTCGGACATCCCCAAGGTGATGAACTAGGTTGGATAAAGCCCTTCTCAATCAATTCTTGTAACTGAGTCTTCAACTTGGCCAATTCCTTAGGTGGCATCCTATAAGCTCTTCGAGAGATCGGAGCTGTTCTAGGTTGCAACTCTATGTTAAACTGTACATCCCTTTCAGGTGGTAGACCAGATAAATCTTCAGGAAACACATCCAAAAATTCACACACTACCAGGATATCTCTAATCTCTTTGATAGCAGTTGCACAAATCTTGCCCACTGATCTTCTTAAGGTTGGAAGTTGGATGAGAAGTTGAGAAGTACTATCAGGCAAACTTACCCTTAAAGTTCTATTCAAAGCATCTATAACAGCCTTATGCTGATACATCCAATTCATTCCCAAGATTACATCTATATCCTGATTCTTAAGGATAATCATGGTAGTGGGAAAAATATGTCCACCCAGGTTTACAGGTACCTAGTATACTATTTCCTTAGTACACAGACATCCCCTGGGCGACTGTATAAAGAAACTTTCCTTCATTGCCCCAATTGAAATTTCATACTTCACGACAAATGTTCTATTGATGAATGAATGCGATGCGCCAGAATCAAAAAGTATAACTGTAGGGTGATTGGCAACAGGAAACATACCCATCATCACTGGCTCCCCTTCCGGAATTTCTCCAGCTTGAATATAGAACACCCGTCCTGTCTTCCTCTCATCTTTGCCCTTCTGAGCATTCTGATTGGGGTTCTTGTTTGGTGCCTGACCCTGTTGTTGATTGGTAGGGACCTTCTGATAATTTTGATTAGCCTACCTAGGATACGGACATTCCCTAGAGAAATGATCGGTCCTTCCACAATTGTAACACGGATAATTGTGACCCTGGGACATTAGAGCATTGCCACCAGGAGCATTGGTCGACTGTGAATTCAGGTAGGTTATAGTAGGACAGACATTTGACTGTTGCCTGGCTTGAGACTATGGCGAACGATAAGGAGGACGATTATGATGTACTGGATGATAAATCACCCTCTGCCTCTTCTGATTTTCCCCAAAAGATCCAGATGGCATACTCTTTTTCTTTTTGAGCTCCTTATGCTACCGATACTTTGCCTCTGAAGCTATTGCAATATTTACTACCTCATGGTAAGTGACATTAGTACAAGTGGTCATCATAGTCTGTAATTTGGTATTCAGGCCTCTCATAAACCACCTCTTCTTCTTGGCATTAGTATTGACATGTTCAGATGCATATTGTGACAGGTGATTGAATCTTCCCACATACTGCATCACTGTTTGATCCCCTTGCTTTAAAGCAAGGAATTCGTCCAGCTTCATAGCCATAACTCCTTTAGGGATATAAAGGGCTCTGAAGGCAGTACGAAACTCAGCCCAAGTTATTGGATGTCAGCTGGTTGCATAGCCACTAAGTTTGCCCACCAAGCACTTGCTGCTCCTCTAAGTTGTTGGGCAGCAAACGTAGGTTTCTGATACTCCATGCATGGAATAAGATCAAATTTCTGCTCCATGCTTCGAAGCCAGTCATTAGCCTCCAATGGTTCATCTGCCTTGGTGAACACCGATGGTTTTGTGTCTGCAAAATCAACATATGTAGCCTCCTGTCTATTATGGTGGCGACCACGGTTTCCGTGCATCTGATTCTAATTACTCTGAGCTATCTCATGAAGCAAACGAGAATTTTTGGCCGTCACATTGACAAGTGTGGTTATAGCATCAGCTAGATTTGTTGGAACTGGTGGCAGATCTGGAATACCGTCCTCATCTTGTGAAGTTCCCAAAATATATGAACCCCATGTATGACGCATCTGCTCATAACAAACCAAACTTTATTCACAAGTCTTTATTGAATTGCACAAAAGCTTACTCTAGCCACATTACATAGAGTTTACTAATATAAACACAAACCCACATGAACCTAAACAAAGCTACTTAACTTAACTAGAATTAACTATTATACAACTCTACTCCTTTCCTTGATCCCTTCAAACTTTTAGCTCGGTATCCATTCCGAAAATATTACCGTCTTCATTATCACTTTCATCGATCATTACTAATTCTTCAGGATCTTCTTCTTCTTCTTCTTCTTCTGATTCGTCATTAAAAGTGCATCTAGCCTTTTAGTGGGTTTTGGATGATTAAATGACAATATGATTAAAGGACTAACCCGTTTGCTAAGTGTGGACATGTAATAGGTTATCTCACATGTACTTAATGAAAGCCAAAATGATGTGTTGTTGTATAAACAATCTAGTTCAAGCACAAGACAACAATGCAAATGGAATTCATGTGAAGGCTTATTCATTATGGGATTTCCATGTACTATGTGAAAGCAAGCTCGTGATTATTGGTTAATGAGACATGAGGGATTGCATATGGAATGGTCTCATATTTGAAGCTTGCTAAATTAAAATGAAAAAGATAACAATACATGTGAATGGATGATTCAACACGAGATGTGACTTGATGGCTTGAGATGGTGAAGATAGCAAGGAAAGGCTTCGAGGTACTAAGCAAGGGTGAAGGGCAAGCGATGGCTTAGCGGCCGAAGAACCTAGCTAGGGTGAAGAAGAAAGTACTTGCATTTAGTTGAGGTACTAATCAAGCTAAGATGGTCATATTAATATGAAGGATCAAATCTATAATGAAGTATTTGAGGGAAGTGACTTGATACATTTGGGATTATTCAAATTTGATAAATGGAATCAAGTCACATGCTCAAGATGGCTATGCTCAAGTAAAAAGATCAACATCAACATGTTAGCACCCTTACTTGATGAAGATTGAAAGGGATGGCATCAATTCAAAAAGAAATCAACTTAAGTGGTATAAATTCATTTTTCCTTTGATCTTGAGTTTATTAGGTATGCCGTACTATTAAGAGGGATGCATCATGTTGATAGATAATGTTTCATAAGTGCTCAAGCCAACCCATGTGAGTTTTGAGTATTTGAGCGACAAAAGAGCTAACTGATTTCTTGCTGGTCTGGCAATACCGGACGTGTCCGGTATTCATACCGAACGTGTCCGGTATTCATACCGGTATTCATACCGGATGTGTCCGGTATTTATCCAGCAGTTGTAAAATTATTGTTCTCGGGTTGGTTCGTCGGGAGTTCCGATGTAGGTCGGGAGTTCTGACGGTCGGGAGTCCCAGCATGGGTCGGGAGTTCCGACGTCTCGCACTCTAATTGATTTGGAGGGTTCACTATGCTGGTCATACCGGACGTGTTCAGTATTCATATCGGATATGTCCAGTATGGATGACCAAAAGCCAACGGCTAGTTTTCAAAAGCCTTAAGGGTCAGGAGTTCCAACATGAGTCAGGAGTTCTAACGGTCGGGAGTTCCGACATGCGTCGGGAGTTCCGACACCTCACTAACTTTAACTCAGTTACATGTTTTTCAAATTTTTTGAGGGTCAGGAGTTCCGACGTAAGTTAGGAGTTCCGACAGTCGGAAGTCTCGGCATTCTTCAGGAGTTTCGATGCCTCACAACATCACTGTAACTTAGTTACCGTTAGCATAGTGTGAGTCATACCGGATGTGTTCGGTATGCATACCGGACATGTCCGATATTGCAACGGCTATAAAACGGCTAGTTTTTCAAGGGGGCTATAAATACCCCCCAAACCTCCACCTTTGGAGGCTGCTAATTCTGCTAAGACAGACACATATTTTTGAGCCTTGCCAACTCTCCTAAACTCTCTCTTAGTGAGTGTGTGATCCAAATTGCAAAATCAATTTGTGGGTTAAGAGAGAATTTGAAAAAGAGAGCAAGCCACCACTTGAGCACTTGTGCATATTGTCAATCTCATGATTCGCATTTGTTACTCTTGGACTCTTCAGTCCTAGACGGCTAGGCATCATCAGAGAGCAACCGAGAGATTGTGGTTGCTTCGAAAAGTCTGTAACAGTCGATTCCGCCGCCTCGGAATCATTTAGTGGAAGGAGGAAAAAGAGTTGGAAAAGACTCTAGCTAGAGTGACCTTCGTGGTACCCTCTAGGGCTAACCTTCGCTGGGTTGCCCACAGCCCCCTCAACGGAGAGTAGGACTCGAACGAGTCCGAACTTCGGTAAAACAAATATCGTGTCTTAATTCGCATTTCATTTGATATTTGTGTTGCTCTAGCTATTCTATAGGTTCTCTATGTATTTTACTATCTCTAATAGTTTCCTACAGTTTGGATTGAAGATAGAAATCAAAAGGAGCAAGTTAGGGGTTGTTCCACTGAAGTCGTGAATACCGGACACGTCCGGTATACCTACCGGACACGTTCGGTATTAGCCCCTGCGCCAAACTAAATTGAATTGTGTTCTAACTCTTTGGTTGTAGGCGTTTGGCTCCTAGATTCATTTAGTATCTTTTATATACTCTGTGGCTAACTTGTGAGGGGTGGTACTCTTTATTTGGAGTTTCTATTTTTGGAAACTCCCTTTACTAATCGTTTCTGCTTTTAAAGGTGTTAATTTTCAGAAACGCCTATTCACCCCCCTCTAGGCGGCATCCTAGGTCCTTTCAATTGGTATCAGAGCGAGGTTCTCACCTAAAGCTTCACCGCCGTGAGAAAAGGATGTCGACGCCTATCGAGTTGGAGCCGGTGCTTCTCCAAAATGATGGTTCAAACTTTCTAACTTGGTCAATACATGTACTCAATGCTTTTAGAGATATTAGTCCTCTTGTTGAGCATATTGTGGATGCAAGCATACCTCTTTCTATAGTTGATTGGAGCAACTACAAAAATTTGTCAAAAAAGGAAGAGATATGTGTGCAACTCAATGCTCAAGCTATTAATATTATTTTGAGTACATTGAGTGTAGAGGTTCAAGATAAGGCAATCTTCAATGGACAACCACCTTCGGAGAGTGCTCATCTCATTTGGACTAGACTTTTTGATTTATATGGAAAATCCAAATATGATGATGCACTTGAGATCGAGTCAATGGAAAGTATGTCCATTGTGTCATCATATAGCGAAGAAGCCTCACAAGACCTCAAGAGCGTCGAGCCAGAGCAAGAAGTGCAAGCAGTGCATGACTCGCTGTCTGCCTGCACATACCAGACGTGTCCAATATGTATACCGGATGTGTTCGGTATGGCTGAGGCAGCAGACCAGCAAGCAGCTGTTTGCAACGATGCTCAAGCCCGATGGCGACCAAGTGATGAGTCAACCTCAATATCTCATGATACTCATCACTTATGTCTCATGGCCAAGAAAAGCAAGAAGAAGGTTAACAAGAAAGATCAAGAAAAGAAGAAAGCACAAGTAGATGATCAGGATGCGAGTGATGTTGAAGTTGAGGACAACTACAACCTTGATCATCTCAACCACAAAGACAAGTTCATCATCATGAAGATAGTTGAAAAGAATGATGAGCTTGAAGAAGAGATAGAGAAGCAAGAGCAATCGCTTCAAAATCAAGAAAAGTTTCTCATCTCCAAATTGCAAGAGCTAAAGGCAATAAATGAGAGGTATGAAAAATTGTCAATTGAGCATGCTTTAGTTACTAACTCCTCTTCTAGTGTTTCACAACTAGAGAAGGAAAACTTTGAGCTCAAGGCAAGACTAGATGAACTATCAAGCAAGTATAATGTGCTACAAGCAAATTATGTTCATCTAAAGTGCTCTCATGAGGAAGTAGTAGAATCAAGCATTATGCTTGAGGTGGCTCATGAGGTTGTGATTACATCGGTAAAATTTTGTCAACCTCTCACACATCCGCTCACTAGTACACCATCTCAATTAAATATTTCTTGTACTAATGAGTGTGCTCCTCAAGCAAGCCAATCTTTGATTGAGCTAAATCTTATAGAAAACATAGAGCTCAAAGAAGTGCAAAGATTAAAGAAAGATGTGATTCAGTTGAAGGGTAAGGAGAAAGCACAACCTTCTCAAGATAACCGTGATAACATGGTGAAGAAGCTTGAGAAGGGTTCAAACCTTGCTTCCTCCAAAGCCCAACAAAAGAATCACATCTTAAGCAAGGACAACACAACCAAGAGCAAGAAACATGGAAAAAGGATGTGCTATGGTTGTGGATTGTATGGACATGAGTGGGCTATGTGTCCACACAAGAGTTGGGCCAACAAGGTTGAAGCCACCAATCAAAAGGCTTCTACCAAGGAGGCCAAGCAAATGAAGAGTCATGGACAAAGTGCTTGTCTCTTGAGCAAGAAATTGGGGCATCCTACCAAGAAATGCCCAATGTACAAAGAAGCAAAAAAGGAAGCCCAAGTTGCAACTAGAAGATGCTATGGGTGTAATGAGATGGGCCACAAGGTTGATAGATGTCCATACAAGCAAAGCAAGCATAGAGCACACAAAGGCCACATATGCTATGCTTGTAGAAGAAAGGGGCATCTAAGCTATGAATGCCCAAATGGTAAAACTCCTAAGCCAAACACATTTGTTTATAATGATATGCTTAGGAAGACCACAAATGGAGTTAGCACTAGTAAGGTGATGTGTTCACCACAAACTAATGCTAAAGCCATTTGGGTGCCTAAGCACTTGTTGACTAACTCAAAAGGACCCAACAAGAGTTGGGTAAGTGTGCTTAGGTTAATGATGTAGGTACTTGGTGATGAGATGAAGGTTTCGGGGTGGTTGAGCAAGCAATTTGACAATATTCACTCAATCTATCAACCAATTCTTATCATAATCCCTTATATGGTTAACCCGAAGATAATTCAATAAACATATCATATATTTCATCCTCACCATTGGTAACAAGTACCTAAACCTTATAGGATAGCCACTTTGTTCGTTTCGTGTTCTATAGTTCACAAATAGGTACATTTGTGAAATAATGAAAGTGGCTAATAAGATTCAATTAAAAGGAATTCTACTTTGCCATATGATGCTTTTAATGGCTCTCTAGTAAAGAAATTCATTTGTTGAGATGTAAGTATATAATAAATAATAGAGCCAAACGAAAAATTACAAGCAGTGAATTAATTGGTTCTGTCCTGAACCTATCGGACATGTCCGGTATTACTATCGGACGTGTTCGGTATGGCCAGGGACAAAAAGTCAGTGTTTCTGTTCTGTATATTCCGGACATGTCCGGTATACCTA
Organism: Miscanthus floridulus; assembly: GCF_019320115.1. Taxonomy (NCBI): domain Eukaryota; kingdom Viridiplantae; phylum Streptophyta; class Magnoliopsida; order Poales; family Poaceae; genus Miscanthus; species Miscanthus floridulus. The sequence continues at coordinate 73,625,138 of NC_089596.1, read as the reverse complement.
CCGGACGTGTCCGGTATTACAGGAACCAGAACACTAATTGGATTTCAACTGAGTTTTTGATTCATATATTTTCATATATCACTAATTCACTAAGAAGCTTGTGATTTATTAAATCTAAGTGGATTATGAGCATCTCCCAAACTTAATTTTAAATATGGCAATTTTATTTGATTTATGGTCAAAATAGAAAATTGACTCCCAAATTCTTAAAAGAATAAAGTGCTTGTTGAAAGTCATTCAAATTACATGAAGCACTTATTTAGGGGGAGCTAAATTTCTATTTTGCACCATTGTGGACTAACAAATTTATCTAGTATTCTCTGTAGTTCTTTGGATGAAAATGTATCTAGCATGATTATTTGGCAAGTGAGGTCGACATAAAGATCATCATACTATTTATCTTCTTAGTGGTATTCTTGTGGGCTCAAGGGCAAGGTATGTATTTACATACATACATTGTAAGTGAATCTAAGGCCCTTTATATGTTAGAATGTGCATTTGTGTGACATAGGAGAGATATTTTTCAAAACCCATAACTAGCATGTGTAGGTGGTGTGAATTTGAAAAACTATTTGAATCTTGGTCTTTGTGACCTAGCCTTGCCATGTGGTGATTATAGCTCTCCTTGATTGTTTGTTTGGCTAATCACACATGACATGGCTCTCTTAAGTCCACAATCTACTATCTCTCACTCTCTCTCTCTCTCAAGTAAGCGAAATCTTGTATATTGCAAATATTTGGAAAAGAGAAAATCATTTTGTGGCATTGGATAAGGAAAGTGATGATACTCGGTTTGGATCAAGATTATATACCTCTTGGACTAAGAAATAATAGAAAAGGGGATTGGAAGAGAGAAAACACATTTTGGAATAAATTGGGCTAGCTCGTGTATACCAGACGTGTCTGGTATGATACTGGACGTGTCCGATATGAGCGGGACTATAAAAACAGAGCGTACCCCTTTGGCCCAAACAGACTTGTCTCCAAACCAACCAGCCGACGCTTTTCTTCCCACCTAGGGCGACCAAGGATTTCACCAAGGAAAAGGAGAGAAGGAGATCGCATTGGAGAAGGCTTGCATCAAGATTGAAGGCCCAAGGATATGGATTTCTCATCGCCTTCTCATCTCTTCTCTCAAGGTACCCTAATCATGGACCTTGTCCGATCTACATGGTCAATAAATGATTTTGAAATTCCTTCGGTCAATATGTTGCATTGGTGATGTAGAAGCAATGCCCAAAGTTTGGTATTAATCCATGTTGGTTTGAATCAAGGAACCCTTGTTAGGGTTACTGGTCGCCCATACCGAACGTGTCCGGTATGCTACCGGATGTGTCTGGTATGGCCCAGTAGAGCAGGCTCTCTACTTCCTTTGATTCAATCCTATCCTACAATTGTATATTAGGCATAGTTTCTTCAGTATCTATGTTTTACAAACCTTGTGACAATGGTGTGTCGAGGTGATATTGAAACCTTGGATAAAAGAATCTATGTCTAATTATAATTCAAAAATAAGCTATGGGCATGTATCTAAAATTCTATGAAAATCTTTGGATACAGGATAGCAGCCATGAGTGGACGACAGGAGCCGAGGTCCAAGCATAGGCATGATCCAGCACTTGAGAAATACAAGAAGGTGAGACAGGATATGCATCCTAGATTCAAGCCAACCAGCAGGAGGTCTACCAGGGCTGCCTCTAGTGCAGCAGCTCAGTATGTAGAGGGGTCCGGGAGCTCTTCTTCTGACACAGACACTGATGAGTTCAGAGTGGAGTCTAGAGAAGAAAGAAAGAGGAAGAGCACTAACAAAGGATCAGATGGTGACAGCTCAGATGAGGAGCAGGAGATTGAGGAGGAGGAGTCAGTTCCTCCAGCTTAGCACCAGCCTAGTCAAGGGATGCATTATGGTCTTCTTGAGACACATCTGCCCAATGTGCCCTCCTATGTTCCCAGGGTTGACTATAGGGGAAAGGGTATGACCAGGAGAGCTAGAGATGAGCGAAGGGTTGATCCGAGAGGCTTGCCTAAGGTTCAGTACGATCACCGCTTACAGACAGCTTTTCACTTGGATTTCTACTCTAGTGTAATTCTCACCAGGAACCCAGTGATTGCCAGGTCTCAGTGGATTGACTGGCAATATATTAGAGAGTTGCAGAAGGCCTTAGTTGATCATGCCATTGCCATCTGCCAGAGCACAAGAGTTTATGAGATCATGGAGTTCTAGCATGACTGGAACACAAAGGTAGTAGCTCAGTTCTATGCTACTCTATTTGTTGAGGAGGATGAGTGGTGGATGCACTGGATGCTTGAGGGCTAGTGGTACAGTGTTGACTATGATATTTTTGCCGCCCACCTTGGCTTCTTAGAGGATGATCTCTAGAGGGACAAGATCCACACCGAGCAGGCATTACCTCCTGAGCAGCTCGCATATATGTATCCTCCTGGTAGTGAGAGAGGAGTAGTGGGGAAGGTTCTAGGTCTTCACTGTACCTACAGATACCTGGACTTGATGTTCAGGAAGACTATTGACTGTAAGGATGGAGACAAGGGCAACATTGCTGATTACTCTAGGAACCTACTCCACAGGATGGCACCTGATGCTCGGCCCTTCAACGTGTTTGATTTTATTTGGTCCGAGATCAGGAGTGTTGGAGAGAGGCCCCTCAAGGGCTGTGGTTTTGCTCCTTATATCATGCATATGATTGAGCAGATGATAGGGCACACATTCGAGTATGATAAGATTCACAAGGCCCTAAAGATTATTGCAGATCTGCCTGAGATAGGGTTACCTCTAGCAGGGCTAGGAGGAGCAGCAGCAGCACCATAGGTAGATGCACCTGGGAGTGGTGCACCAACAGGAGCTTCACCTTCACCACGTGCTCCTTCACGTTCTACTTCACGCCGTGGCAGTCCTCCCTCACCTATCCGCAGGCTTTTCAGCTCCATATTTGGGATGTGCCGTGACATCTAGACCAGGCAGCAGAAGGAGATGGAGGCTAGAAGGAAGGACACTTGAACCTTGAAGCAAATTGCTTCTAGGCTTGAGCTTGATCCTCCTAGGTCTCCTCTATCAAATGAGGTAGCTAGTGAGTAGGAGACTGAGGAGTAGCAGTAGGCCAGATATGACAGAGAGTATGTTGAGTTCATACAGCGACAGCAGCAGCAGTAGGCACCTGAGCACCCTGACACTCTACCACTTCAGGCTCGTGTGCCTACTCACTCTCAACCATGTCCCAACACTATAGATGACTATGCCACAGATTGGTGGAGTGACCTGATAGGTGGTGGCAGCTTCTATGGGTCTGGTGGCTATGACCCGTCTGGTGCGGGTGGATCTTGTCCAGTCGGTGTTGCACGCTCAGATGACGAGGATGCTGGTGATGATGATGATGAGTGATCTCAGCCTTCAGTGACAGCTTGTAGCCCCTTTGTCCTTAGTATGTCTTTGTCGGACCTTTGTGGTGATAGATGACAAAGGGGGAGAGAGACTGATTAAAGCTTAAGGACAGTTTCATTTGCTTACCTTTATACCTGAAGATATGTACTGCAGGCTATAGTTTGTTTTTGAGCTTCATTGATTGTATCTTGTGAGAGATGAGACTTATGCTTTATCTATGTATCTCTTGAGACATGATCTTTATCTATATATCAGTGGTTTCTGAACTTGAGAAAGTTTGTAATGAGTGCTATGTGTGAATTACATGTGTCATATTTATTTTCATAAGGACTATGCATGCTAGAATGAAAATATTTGATGTGATGCCTTTATATTTATTCTTGTATGATATATCTTGTCATATGCATCACGGTTTCTCTTTGTCACACACACAAGCACACCACAGATGCAATGATTTAGGGGGAGTCTCCTATTTGTTTTAGTATGTGCAATTGACATTTGAGGTCAGTTTGTGAATTCGAATCATAAGCACATATTAAGGGGGAGCCTCTCATAAATCATTGAACCCAAAAGTTTAAATGTTTATATTATTTTATAAGCTTCAATCAAGTTGTCATCAATCACCAAAAAGGGGGAGATTGAAAGTGCATCTAGCCCTTTAGTGGGTTTTGGATGATTGAATGACAACGTGATTAAAGGACTAACCCGTTTGCTAAGTGTGGACAGGTAATAGGTTATCTCACAGGTACTTAATGAAAGCCAAAATGATGTGTTGTTGTATAAACAATCTAGTTCAAGCATAAGACAATAATGCAAATGGAATTCATGTGAAAGCTTATTCATTGTGGGATTTTCATGTACTATGTGAAAGCAAGCTCGTGATTATTGGTTAATGAGACATGAGGGATTGCATATGGAATGGTCTCATATTTGAAGCTTGCTAAATTAAAATGAAAAAGATAACAATACATGTGAATGGATGATTCAACACAAGATGTGACTTGATGGCTTGAGATGGTGAAGATAGCAAGGAAAGGCTTCGAGGTACTAAGCAAGGGTGAAGGACAAGAGATGGCTTGGCGGCCGAAGAACCTAGCTAGGGTGAAGAAGAAAGTACTTGCATTTAGTTGAGGTACTAATCAAGCTAAGATGGTCATATTGATGTGAAGGATCAAATCTATAATGAAGTATTTGAGGGAAGTGACTTGATACATTTGGGATTATTCAAATTTGATGAATGGAATCAAGTCACATGCTCAAGATGGCTATGCTCAAGTAAAAAGATCAACATCAACATGTTAGCACCCTTACTTGATGAAGATTGAAAGGGATGGCATCAATTCAAAAGAAATCAACTCAAGTGGTATAAATTCATTTTTCCTTTGATCTTGAGTTTATTAGGTATGTCGTACTATTAAGAGGGATACATCATGTTGATAGATAATGTTTTATAAGTGCTCAAGCCAACCCATGTGAGTTTTGAGTATTTGAGCGACAAAAGAGCTAACTGATTTCTTGCTGGTCTGGCAATACCGGACGTGTCCGGTATTTATCCAGCAGTTGTAAAATTGTTGTTCTCGGGTTGGTTCATCAGGAGTTCCGACGTAGGTCGGGAGTTCCGACGGTCGGGAGTCCCGGCATGGGTCGAGAGTTCTGACGTCTCGCACTCTAATTGATTTGGAGGGTTCACTGTGCTGGTCATACCGGACGTGTCCGGTATTCATACTGGACGTGTCCGGTATGGATGACCAGAAGCCAACGGCTAGTTTTCAAAAGCCTTGTGGGTTGGGAGTTCCGACGTGAGTCAGGAGTTCCGACAGTCAGGAGTTCCAACATGCGTCGGGAGTTCCGACACCTCACTAACTTTAACTTAGTTACATGTTTTTTAAATTTTCTAAGGGTCAGGAGTTCCAACAGTCGGAAGTCCCAGTATTCTTCGGGAGTTCTGATGCCTCACAACATTACTGTAACTTAGTTACCGTTGGTGTAGTGTGAGTCATACCGGACATGTCCGGTATGCATACCGGACATGTCCGGTATTGCAACGGCTATAAAATGGCTAGTTTTTCAAGGGGGCTATAAATACCCCCAAGCCTCCACCTTTGGAGGCTGCTGATTCTACTGAGACAGACACATGTTTTTGAGCCTTGCCAACTCTCCTAAACCCTCTCTTAGTGAGTGTGTGATCCAAATTGCAAAATCAATTTGTGGGTTAAGAGAGAATTTGAAAAAGAGAGCAAGCCACCACTTGAGCACTTGTACATATTGTCAATCTCGTGATTCGCATTTGTTACTCTTGGACTCTTCGGTCCTAGACAGCTAGGCATTGCCAGAGAGCAACCGAGAGATTGTGGTTGCTTCGGAAAGTCTGTAACGGTCGATTCCACCGCCTCGGAATCATTTAGTAGAAGGAGGAAAATGAGTTAAAAAAGACTCTGGCTAGAGTGACCTTCGTGGTACCCTCTAGGGCTGACCTTCGCTGGGTTGTCGCAGCCCCCTCAATGGAGAGTAGGACTCAAACAAGTTCGAACTTTGGTAAAACAAATATCATGTCTAAATTCGCATTTCATTTGATATTTGTGTTGCTCTAGCTATTCTGCAAGTTCTCTGTGTATTTTACTATCTCTAATAGTTTCCTACAGTTTGGATTGAAGATAGAAATCAAAAGGAGCAAGTTAGGGGCTGTTCCACTGAAGTCGTGAATACCGGACACGTCTGGTATACCTACCGGACACGTCCGGTATTAGCCCCTATGCCAAACTGAATTGAATTATGTTCTAACTCTTTGGTTGCAGGCGTTTGGCTCCTAGATTTATTTAGTATCTTTTATATACTCTGTGGCTAACTTGTGAGGGGTGGTACTCTTTATTTGGAGTTTCCATTTTTGGAAACTCCCTTTACTAATCGTTTCCGCTTTTAAAGGTGTTAATTTTCAGAAACGCCTATTCACCCCCCCTCTAGGCGGCATCCTAGGTCCTTTCAGTCATCATCGGCAAGGATGACACCGGGGTCCATGGCATCAGCTTGGGGTTCATGATTTGGATTTAGTAGATTGCTAAGCCTATGAACTTCCTCATGCAGATAAGTATTATGTTCTTCTAAATCTTCTACATAGAATTCTAGCTTATGAGTTCTAGCTCTAGCTACATTTTCCCTATGCCAAGCTTCATTCCTTCCCTCCACCGTATGAACTAACATGCTTTTGTAGTTCCTGTGCATGGTGGTGAGACGCCTCAATTGATCATGTAATTCTCACCTATATAACATCCAAAGCCCTATCTCTAGTAGCTTGTGCTAACTCTGCAGAAATCCTCTATATCTCTGCCTGGGGATCAGGCCTAAAGCTGCTACTGCTAGCACCATCATTCCTAGAGGTAAGTTGGTGACAAGAAACTCCTTTGGGTCCAGTGGACTTACGGGGCGTCATCTTGGTACGAGCCATACTGTAGGAAGCCAATTTAATCCAAGTAAGATCATTTGATCAAAGTCTAAAGAGCAGCTTATGGTGGATTACATTACTCAAACCAGACTCGCTACTCAACTCCAGACTCAGAGGTGAAGGAAGTAACTAGAGAATTAATCATGATGCATGAATCGTTCTTACAAACAAAAACATCAAAGCTTATAATGCACATAAACAACATTTGTTTTTATATAGGGCATAGTAAGATTACTACTCCACCACACAAAACATTTTTAATCAAATAGGGAATGGTGAGAAGGAAATAAGATAAGTCAGAAGCAATTAGGACCAAATTATCAAGTTAAATTTAGTCATCCAAATTATTTTGAAGTTTTTTGTAAAACAATACAACAAAAACCTTGCAATGATCGCTCTGATACCATTCTGTGGCAGAACCTCCTAAATTATAGAGCCCACATGCACCTGTCACTATCCGACGACCTTTGACATTTGTGCATATGTTTCCGATAACTTAAGAAGACTGTCGGGTGTCCTTGGGGAACCCCGAATCATCCACGATTTCCGAGCAGGATCACGTTATAGAGTCATTGCAGTATTACAACATTTATTCAAATATCTACACCAGAGTAAAAATAGCGGAAGTCTTACAATAACATAATTTACAAAATAGTAGTTTTAAACCTCATAACTAAGTTTGATGATTATTACAAAACAAAATAGTGGAGTGGCATTATAATATAATACAAAACACATAATGAAACTGCCATGCCCAAGGGCCACACATTTACTTCTCATCGTCATCACAAGGAACAACTGTCATGCAGCACGATCCAAAATAGATTCGCTCATGAGTCTCACCTGCAACACGGGTCAATGAACCCTAAGTACAAAAGTACTCAACAAGACTTAACCAAAATAAAACTGATAGAACTTAGGAATGCTGGCTCATAGGATTCAAGGTATGGCTTTAACAATAATCAAAGTTCTTTTGCGTAAAAGCTCTTTAACAAAATTCTTTACTTCATAGGTAAAACTTTATAAGTACCACATATGAATCTGCCATGATCCGTAATGAGATCATGAACTTCATATCAATCTCTTTCTCAAACCTTACTCAAATTCCAGTTATTAAACTATGATGATGAACAGAGAAGTGAGTCTCCATAACCGAGGAGCAACGACGATTCGAACCAATTGTTAACCCAGCTAGGAATTCCAGACCACATGACATATGCAGGTCCCCAACTTACATATATCAACCTACCCTCGGATCTTCTAAAACAAGAACGGGTCTGCGCCACCCGAGAATACAGTACTCCACCAATCCAGCCCGTTGCCATGTGGGTACACGCTATTCCCACCATCTCTCCACTTCTAGTGTGCGAGTAGCCATTCTCATAATAGAATCGCCAAGTTAAGGCTTATCAGAGTATGTGGTTAGTACTACAAAGTCTCACCGCACATAGTTCAACAACGGTACGGACCTTAACCGACACAGACGGAAAGAATCTGCTCACAAGACCTCCATGTCTTGTGGCTCACACCCACCGAGTTCGTCCGGTCTAGATTTATTACTCCACATGCTCATATCACATGATAACATAAGCAACCAAAGTTCCATTTAAACTTGTAGATGACAGGTAATCACCCGACTTTGATCTGTCTAAGCATGGCTAAGCATAACTAGACACTTACGATGTAAAACTGGTAACAAGGTACATACGGAAAAACAATGTTGGTAATGCATCAATTAGGCTTTTACTTAACTCTTAATCACTTGATGCAGTAAAGAAAAGCAAAAGTAAAATTAATTTGTAAACACAAGGTATGGTTGTATGCATCCGGGGCTTGCCTTGTTGACGGAAAAGTCCGGTTCCTACGATGTTCCATAAGTATTCGATCCGACCTCAATAGATGGACTAACTTCGTCAGCAACTTGGTTAACTATCACATGTTCACCTTCGTTCACTACACGTAGTAGCAATACCATGTTTAACATGATGCAGAATACGAAACATGATGCTTGATGATGGATGCAAAATTTAACAATTCGAATACAATTTTCCTTCGTGGTACAGTTGCAAGTCAAACTAATTAAACCTTTTTTGCAACACCTAAATCAATTGCCAAGGATCATTATCAACTAATGACCCAAGGACATCACTCAATCAAAAATTCAAACAAAACCTAAATCACTAAAGGTTACTATTTGCTTTTATGAATTAATTAATTAATTAAGAATTATGAAATAACTCAACTTGTTCCAATTGACCTCAAAATTTTTTGTAAATGTTTATCCCATGATAACTAAGTGGCAAAACAATTTTCATAATTTTTGGATAAATAAATAAGCCTAGAAAAATCATGGAAATTCATTTATTAATTAATTGAGCAATTTTCATCACATTCAAACAGTACTGAAAAACATTATTTCATATTTTTCTTAAATACTATACATCCCAGAGAAGTCACACAAAAATTTTCATAATTTTTGGAGCTCTAAATAAATCTACACAAAAATAACAAATTACATCACTATTCATTCAAATATGAAAATAGAAAAATTCCATTTGAACACTGAGTCACTGACAAAGGGACCCCACTTGTCATCTTCAACCTCCAGCGCTGACTCCGGTGGACACATGCGTTGACCGGCGATTCCTCGCCACCGATGAGACCAACGGCGAAGGCAAAGGCACCACGGTGATCACTACAACAAGGCGTAACTATTGATGGCACAACCGAGACCAAACGTGGCCAGGACCAAGCACAGCGATGACCATGGCAGGCACAACGGCACGGCCGCACTACACCGGTGACACAAGCACGGTAGAGGTTAAACACTTAGCACATAAGGGTTCAAACACCTCACCCCCGAACATGACTGAGCAACGAGCAGGGTCGGAGGAGCAATGAAGAGGCTGGTCGACGTTCCGAGCAGGCACGACGGAGTAGACCATCGTCGGTGGCGATGCTCCGGTAGCTATGGTGATCAAAATGAGAAATCAATGGGTCCATAGAGTACCACGGCATCGTGGCGAAGCTGAAGCAAGACTCAGCAGGGGCAGAGGCGCACCGGGGAGCTCTAGCCACGGTGAGGCGAACACGATGGCGACGTTGCCGGCCGCGAGGAAGAAGAGCACGCACCGCAAGTTTCCGATTAAGACAAGCCACAAGGACTGGTTGGCTAGACGCGCAAGGAACTAGTGGAGCTAGGACATGCTTTGCTACGATGGCGCAGGCGCTGGTTTGACGACAAAAGCTCAACGGAGCTATGGCAACAGCGGTGGTGAAAACAGAGGAAGGGAGCGGGGGCAAATGGCGACGGCCAAGGCTAAATAGAGCAGCTCAGAAGCACAAGGAAGCCACGCAGAAGACTTCTCAGTGCCAGCGCAAAGCCGAGGACGTCCATGCACACGCCTGGAAGCGAACCGAAGGTCGCCGGCGGTTGTAGCCAAAGCGGCGGCCACTGTTCACAGAATTTACAGAATTGCCCTTCGTTTCAAATTCAAATTACTCCCAAATTTGTGTAACAACTCAAAAAATCTCAAAAAATAAAAGTTGTTCAAAATTCAAAGTTCTACAACTTTGCTTTTATAACCAACCCCTAATTTGGTTTACATTTTGAAATGAACTTTTGAATTCACATAGGTGACATTAATGAATTACGCCTTTTCGATTACTCTAAATTTTTCATAACAACTTTGAAATCTCCAAAAACAAACTTTGTATAACTAGAAAAGCTCTACACTTTTGCTTTGGGCTCAACCCCAAAATATGCTTAGATTTGAAATGAGTTTTTAGGGTAGGATTTAAATACTGAAAATCAGGGTTTTCACGAAAATTCAAATCCAAACCAAATTTTGACTTGATCAAATAATTCAATTCAACACTCATAACACAAATGTAAACTTGTTTTAGTGAATGCATATCAAAGTTTGCAATATGACCAAATGCCATGCAATGCATATGATGATATATCCTATTTTTAATATTTAAACACCCGGGGTGTTACAATAGAGCCGTGGCCAGCGGTAGTGCTGTCGCGTTCGAGGGCGTTCGCGGCGAATGGCAATGTCAGACCAAACTATACAAAAGGAAACCCTAGAGGTATTAAGGCAATGCTAGAACTCGGCTTGAATAGCATAGAGAGGAACGGAGCAGCGCAAATGAAGAGCTCCTTCTCCGGTGACAATGCGGACCACAGAGCACGGGATTCCAAAATTTGTCACGTACCATTGACGGATGGCAACGAGGTCTCATCTAGGGCTATATAAGAACTGGGAGCACTCATGGTTGCGAGGATTGGAATTGAAGTCACTGGAGTAGATGAATTTCTGAAAGAGGCGGAGGCGGTCGCGCGCTGGTGGCCCAACTTCGGCCATGGCGTGTGTTGCGGGGCTAAGGAGCAGCTACAAGGAAGGAAAGGAAGCGGTGGCACTGTGGGGTGTGGCCATGACGAAGACACATGCTGACCAAGGGCGCGCGCGCTTGCATGTAGTGGCTGGGCGATGGCGGTGAGGGCAAGCTGGACAAGGGGCGCGGGCTTACAGGGCGCCAAGCAGAGGGGTGGCTTGCCGGCAGAACACGATGGCTATGGTGACACGGTGTGGGAATGTGGGCCTAGGATGTGGCCGAGGGAGCGCACGTGCATCGCGAGCAGGAGGGGGGGGGGAAGGAAGAGGCGACGAGCAACGCTGCAGACACAGCACGCAACGCGGGGAAGAAAAAGAAGGGCAGCGCTACGTAGCGGGAGTAGTAGCAGCGACACAAAGGTGACCCAAGCCTGTCCCTTGCCTAGGCGTGCTGTGACTTGGTAGTTTTTGGCTCGCCAAGGCAGACAACTGAGGCAGGCAAGGATGTAGAGGTTCAAGATAAGGCAATCTTCAATGGACAACCACCTTCGGAGAGTGCTCATCTCATTTGGACTAGACTTTTTGATTTATATGGAAAATCCAAATATGATGATGCACTTGAGATCGAGTCAATGGAAAGTATGTCCATTGTGTCATCATATAGCGAAGAAGCCTCACAAGACCTCAAGAGCGTCGAGCCAGAGCAAGAAGTGCAAGCAGTGCATGACTCGCTGTCTGCCTGCACATACCAGACGTGTCCAATATGTATACCGGATGTGTTCGGTATGGCTGAGGCAGCAGACCAGCAAGCAGCTGTTTGCAACGATGCTCAAGCCCGATGGCGACCAAGTGATGAGTCAACCTCAATATCTCATGATACTCATCACTTATGTCTCATGGCCAAGAAAAGCAAGAAGAAGGTTAACAAGAAAGATCAAGAAAAGAAGAAAGCACAAGTAGATGATCAGGATGCGAGTGATGTTGAAGTTGAGGACAACTACAACCTTGATCATCTCAACCACAAAGACAAGTTCATCATCATGAAGATAGTTGAAAAGAATGATGAGCTTGAAGAAGAGATAGAGAAGCAAGAGCAATCGCTTCAAAATCAAGAAAAGTTTCTCATCTCCAAATTGCAAGAGCTAAAGGCAATAAATGAGAGGTATGAAAAATTGTCAATTGAGCATGCTTTAGTTACTAACTCCTCTTCTAGTGTTTCACAACTAGAGAAGGAAAACTTTGAGCTCAAGGCAAGACTAGATGAACTATCAAGCAAGTATAATGTGCTACAAGCAAATTATGTTCATCTAAAGTGCTCTCATGAGGAAGTAGTAGAATCAAGCATTATGCTTGAGGTGGCTCATGAGGTTGTGATTACATCGGTAAAATTTTGTCAACCTCTCACACATCCGCTCACTAGTACACCATCTCAATTAAATATTTCTTGTACTAATGAGTGTGCTCCTCAAGCAAGCCAATCTTTGATTGAGCTAAATCTTATAGAAAACATAGAGCTCAAAGAAGTGCAAAGATTAAAGAAAGATGTGATTCAGTTGAAGGGTAAGGAGAAAGCACAACCTTCTCAAGATAACCGTGATAACATGGTGAAGAAGCTTGAGAAGGGTTCAAACCTTGCTTCCTCCAAAGCCCAACAAAAGAATCACATCTTAAGCAAGGACAACACAACCAAGAGCAAGAAACATGGAAAAAGGATGTGCTATGGTTGTGGATTGTATGGACATGAGTGGGCTATGTGTCCACACAAGAGTTGGGCCAACAAGGTTGAAGCCACCAATCAAAAGGCTTCTACCAAGGAGGCCAAGCAAATGAAGAGTCATGGACAAAGTGCTTGTCTCTTGAGCAAGAAATTGGGGCATCCTACCAAGAAATGCCCAATGTACAAAGAAGCAAAAAAGGAAGCCCAAGTTGCAACTAGAAGATGCTATGGGTGTAATGAGATGGGCCACAAGGTTGATAGATGTCCATACAAGCAAAGCAAGCATAGAGCACACAAAGGCCACATATGCTATGCTTGTAGAAGAAAGGGGCATCTAAGCTATGAATGCCCAAATGGTAAAACTCCTAAGCCAAACACATTTGTTTATAATGATATGCTTAGGAAGACCACAAATGGAGTTAGCACTAGTAAGGTGATGTGTTCACCACAAACTAATGCTAAAGCCATTTGGGTGCCTAAGCACTTGTTGACTAACTCAAAAGGACCCAACAAGAGTTGGGTAAGTGTGCTTAGGTTAATGATGTAGGTACTTGGTGATGAGATGAAGGTTTCGGGGTGGTTGAGCAAGCAATTTGACAATATTCACTCAATCTATCAACCAATTCTTATCATAATCCCTTATATGGTTAACCCGAAGATAATTCAATAAACATATCATATATTTCATCCTCACCATTGGTAACAAGTACCTAAACCTTATAGGATAGCCACTTTGTTCGTTTCGTGTTCTATAGTTCACAAATAGGTACATTTGTGAAATAATGAAAGTGGCTAATAAGATTCAATTAAAAGGAATTCTACTTTGCCATATGATGCTTTTAATGGCTCTCTAGTAAAGAAATTCATTTGTTGAGATGTAAGTATATAATAAATAATAGAGCCAAACGAAAAATTACAAGCAGTGAATTAATTGGTTCTGTCCTGAACCTATCGGACATGTCCGGTATTACTATCGGACGTGTTCGGTATGGCCAGGGACAAAAAGTCAGTGTTTCTGTTCTGTATATTCCGGACATGTCCGGTATACCTACCGGACGTGTCCGGTATTACAGGAACCAGAACACTAATTGGATTTCAACTGAGTTTTTGATTCATATATTTTCATATATCACTAATTCACTAAGAAGCTTGTGATTTATTAAATCTAAGTGGATTATGAGCATCTCCCAAACTTAATTTTAAATATGGCAATTTTATTTGATTTATGGTCAAAATAGAAAATTGACTCCCAAATTCTTAAAAGAATAAAGTGCTTGTTGAAAGTCATTCAAATTACATGAAGCACTTATTTAGGGGGAGCTAAATTTCTATTTTGCACCATTGTGGACTAACAAATTTATCTAGTATTCTCTGTAGTTCTTTGGATGAAAATGTATCTAGCATGATTATTTGGCAAGTGAGGTCGACATAAAGATCATCATACTATTTATCTTCTTAGTGGTATTCTTGTGGGCTCAAGGGCAAGGTATGTATTTACATACATACATTGTAAGTGAATCTAAGGCCCTTTATATGTTAGAATGTGCATTTGTGTGACATAGGAGAGATATTTTTCAAAACCCATAACTAGCATGTGTAGGTGGTGTGAATTTGAAAAACTATTTGAATCTTGGTCTTTGTGACCTAGCCTTGCCATGTGGTGATTATAGCTCTCCTTGATTGTTTGTTTGGCTAATCACACATGACATGGCTCTCTTAAGTCCACAATCTACTATCTCTCACTCTCTCTCTCTCTCAAGTAAGCGAAATCTTGTATATTGCAAATATTTGGAAAAGAGAAAATCATTTTGTGGCATTGGATAAGGAAAGTGATGATACTCGGTTTGGATCAAGATTATATACCTCTTGGACTAAGAAATAATAGAAAAGGGGATTGGAAGAGAGAAAACACATTTTGGAATAAATTGGGCTAGCTCGTGTATACCAGACGTGTCTGGTATGATACTGGACGTGTCCGATATGAGCGGGACTATAAAAACAGAGCGTACCCCTTTGGCCCAAACAGACTTGTCTCCAAACCAACCAGCCGACGCTTTTCTTCCCACCTAGGGCGACCAAGGATTTCACCAAGGAAAAGGAGAGAAGGAGATCGCATTGGAGAAGGCTTGCATCAAGATTGAAGGCCCAAGGATATGGATTTCTCATCGCCTTCTCATCTCTTCTCTCAAGGTACCCTAATCATGGACCTTGTCCGATCTACATGGTCAATAAATGATTTTGAAATTCCTTCGGTCAATATGTTGCATTGGTGATGTAGAAGCAATGCCCAAAGTTTGGTATTAATCCATGTTGGTTTGAATCAAGGAACCCTTGTTAGGGTTACTGGTCGCCCATACCGAACGTGTCCGGTATGCTACCGGATGTGTCTGGTATGGCCCAGTAGAGCAGGCTCTCTACTTCCTTTGATTCAATCCTATCCTACAATTGTATATTAGGCATAGTTTCTTCAGTATCTATGTTTTACAAACCTTGTGACAATGGTGTGTCGAGGTGATATTGAAACCTTGGATAAAAGAATCTATGTCTAATTATAATTCAAAAATAAGCTATGGGCATGTATCTAAAATTCTATGAAAATCTTTGGATACAGGATAGCAGCCATGAGTGGACGACAGGAGCCGAGGTCCAAGCATAGGCATGATCCAGCACTTGAGAAATACAAGAAGGTGAGACAGGATATGCATCCTAGATTCAAGCCAACCAGCAGGAGGTCTACCAGGGCTGCCTCTAGTGCAGCAGCTCAGTATGTAGAGGGGTCCGGGAGCTCTTCTTCTGACACAGACACTGATGAGTTCAGAGTGGAGTCTAGAGAAGAAAGAAAGAGGAAGAGCACTAACAAAGGATCAGATGGTGACAGCTCAGATGAGGAGCAGGAGATTGAGGAGGAGGAGTCAGTTCCTCCAGCTTAGCACCAGCCTAGTCAAGGGATGCATTATGGTCTTCTTGAGACACATCTGCCCAATGTGCCCTCCTATGTTCCCAGGGTTGACTATAGGGGAAAGGGTATGACCAGGAGAGCTAGAGATGAGCGAAGGGTTGATCCGAGAGGCTTGCCTAAGGTTCAGTACGATCACCGCTTACAGACAGCTTTTCACTTGGATTTCTACTCTAGTGTAATTCTCACCAGGAACCCAGTGATTGCCAGGTCTCAGTGGATTGACTGGCAATATATTAGAGAGTTGCAGAAGGCCTTAGTTGATCATGCCATTGCCATCTGCCAGAGCACAAGAGTTTATGAGATCATGGAGTTCTAGCATGACTGGAACACAAAGGTAGTAGCTCAGTTCTATGCTACTCTATTTGTTGAGGAGGATGAGTGGTGGATGCACTGGATGCTTGAGGGCTAGTGGTACAGTGTTGACTATGATATTTTTGCCGCCCACCTTGGCTTCTTAGAGGATGATCTCTAGAGGGACAAGATCCACACCGAGCAGGCATTACCTCCTGAGCAGCTCGCATATATGTATCCTCCTGGTAGTGAGAGAGGAGTAGTGGGGAAGGTTCTAGGTCTTCACTGTACCTACAGATACCTGGACTTGATGTTCAGGAAGACTATTGACTGTAAGGATGGAGACAAGGGCAACATTGCTGATTACTCTAGGAACCTACTCCACAGGATGGCACCTGATGCTCGGCCCTTCAACGTGTTTGATTTTATTTGGTCCGAGATCAGGAGTGTTGGAGAGAGGCCCCTCAAGGGCTGTGGTTTTGCTCCTTATATCATGCATATGATTGAGCAGATGATAGGGCACACATTCGAGTATGATAAGATTCACAAGGCCCTAAAGATTATTGCAGATCTGCCTGAGATAGGGTTACCTCTAGCAGGGCTAGGAGGAGCAGCAGCAGCACCATAGGTAGATGCACCTGGGAGTGGTGCACCAACAGGAGCTTCACCTTCACCACGTGCTCCTTCACGTTCTACTTCACGCCGTGGCAGTCCTCCCTCACCTATCCGCAGGCTTTTCAGCTCCATATTTGGGATGTGCCGTGACATCTAGACCAGGCAGCAGAAGGAGATGGAGGCTAGAAGGAAGGACACTTGAACCTTGAAGCAAATTGCTTCTAGGCTTGAGCTTGATCCTCCTAGGTCTCCTCTATCAAATGAGGTAGCTAGTGAGTAGGAGACTGAGGAGTAGCAGTAGGCCAGATATGACAGAGAGTATGTTGAGTTCATACAGCGACAGCAGCAGCAGTAGGCACCTGAGCACCCTGACACTCTACCACTTCAGGCTCGTGTGCCTACTCACTCTCAACCATGTCCCAACACTATAGATGACTATGCCACAGATTGGTGGAGTGACCTGATAGGTGGTGGCAGCTTCTATGGGTCTGGTGGCTATGACCCGTCTGGTGCGGGTGGATCTTGTCCAGTCGGTGTTGCACGCTCAGATGACGAGGATGCTGGTGATGATGATGATGAGTGATCTCAGCCTTCAGTGACAGCTTGTAGCCCCTTTGTCCTTAGTATGTCTTTGTCGGACCTTTGTGGTGATAGATGACAAAGGGGGAGAGAGACTGATTAAAGCTTAAGGACAGTTTCATTTGCTTACCTTTATACCTGAAGATATGTACTGCAGGCTATAGTTTGTTTTTGAGCTTCATTGATTGTATCTTGTGAGAGATGAGACTTATGCTTTATCTATGTATCTCTTGAGACATGATCTTTATCTATATATCAGTGGTTTCTGAACTTGAGAAAGTTTGTAATGAGTGCTATGTGTGAATTACATGTGTCATATTTATTTTCATAAGGACTATGCATGCTAGAATGAAAATATTTGATGTGATGCCTTTATATTTATTCTTGTATGATATATCTTGTCATATGCATCACGGTTTCTCTTTGTCACACACACAAGCACACCACAGATGCAATGATTTAGGGGGAGTCTCCTATTTGTTTTAGTATGTGCAATTGACATTTGAGGTCAGTTTGTGAATTCGAATCATAAGCACATATTAAGGGGGAGCCTCTCATAAATCATTGAACCCAAAAGTTTAAATGTTTATATTATTTTATAAGCTTCAATCAAGTTGTCATCAATCACCAAAAAGGGGGAGATTGAAAGTGCATCTAGCCCTTTAGTGGGTTTTGGATGATTGAATGACAACGTGATTAAAGGACTAACCCGTTTGCTAAGTGTGGACAGGTAATAGGTTATCTCACAGGTACTTAATGAAAGCCAAAATGATGTGTTGTTGTATAAACAATCTAGTTCAAGCATAAGACAATAATGCAAATGGAATTCATGTGAAAGCTTATTCATTGTGGGATTTTCATGTACTATGTGAAAGCAAGCTCGTGATTATTGGTTAATGAGACATGAGGGATTGCATATGGAATGGTCTCATATTTGAAGCTTGCTAAATTAAAATGAAAAAGATAACAATACATGTGAATGGATGATTCAACACAAGATGTGACTTGATGGCTTGAGATGGTGAAGATAGCAAGGAAAGGCTTCGAGGTACTAAGCAAGGGTGAAGGACAAGAGATGGCTTGGCGGCCGAAGAACCTAGCTAGGGTGAAGAAGAAAGTACTTGCATTTAGTTGAGGTACTAATCAAGCTAAGATGGTCATATTGATGTGAAGGATCAAATCTATAATGAAGTATTTGAGGGAAGTGACTTGATACATTTGGGATTATTCAAATTTGATGAATGGAATCAAGTCACATGCTCAAGATGGCTATGCTCAAGTAAAAAGATCAACATCAACATGTTAGCACCCTTACTTGATGAAGATTGAAAGGGATGGCATCAATTCAAAAAGAAATCAACTCAAGTGGTATAAATTCATTTTTCCTTTGATCTTGAGTTTATTAGGTATGTCGTACTATTAAGAGGGATACATCATGTTGATAGATAATGTTTTATAAGTGCTCAAGCCAACCCATGTGAGTTTTGAGTATTTGAGCGACAAAAGAGCTAACTGATTTCTTGCTGGTCTGGCAATACCGGACGTGTCCGGTATTTATCCAGCAGTTGTAAAATTGTTGTTCTCGGGTTGGTTCATCAGGAGTTCCGACGTAGGTCGGGAGTTCCGACGGTCGGGAGTCCCGGCATGGGTCGAGAGTTCTGACGTCTCGCACTCTAATTGATTTGGAGGGTTCACTGTGCTGGTCATACCGGACGTGTCCGGTATTCATACTGGACGTGTCCGGTATGGATGACCAGAAGCCAACGGCTAGTTTTCAAAAGCCTTGTGGGTTGGGAGTTCCGACGTGAGTCAGGAGTTCCGACAGTCAGGAGTTCCAACATGCGTCGGGAGTTCCGACACCTCACTAACTTTAACTTAGTTACATGTTTTTTAAATTTTCTAAGGGTCAGGAGTTCCAACAGTCGGAAGTCCCAGTATTCTTCGGGAGTTCTGATGCCTCACAACATTACTGTAACTTAGTTACCGTTGGTGTAGTGTGAGTCATACCGGACATGTCCGGTATGCATACCGGACATGTCCGGTATTGCAACGGCTATAAAATGGCTAGTTTTTCAAGGGGGCTATAAATACCCCCAAGCCTCCACCTTTGGAGGCTGCTGATTCTACTGAGACAGACACATGTTTTTGAGCCTTGCCAACTCTCCTAAACCCTCTCTTAGTGAGTGTGTGATCCAAATTGCAAAATCAATTTGTGGGTTAAGAGAGAATTTGAAAAAGAGAGCAAGCCACCACTTGAGCACTTGTACATATTGTCAATCTCGTGATTCGCATTTGTTACTCTTGGACTCTTCGGTCCTAGACAGCTAGGCATTGCCAGAGAGCAACCGAGAGATTGTGGTTGCTTCGGAAAGTCTGTAACGGTCGATTCCACCGCCTCGGAATCATTTAGTAGAAGGAGGAAAATGAGTTAAAAAAGACTCTGGCTAGAGTGACCTTCGTGGTACCCTCTAGGGCTGACCTTCGCTGGGTTGTCGCAGCCCCCTCAATGGAGAGTAGGACTCAAACAAGTTCGAACTTTGGTAAAACAAATATCATGTCTAAATTCGCATTTCATTTGATATTTGTGTTGCTCTAGCTATTCTGCAAGTTCTCTGTGTATTTTACTATCTCTAATAGTTTCCTACAGTTTGGATTGAAGATAGAAATCAAAAGGAGCAAGTTAGGGGCTGTTCCACTGAAGTCGTGAATACCGGACACGTCTGGTATACCTACCGGACACGTCCGGTATTAGCCCCTATGCCAAACTGAATTGAATTATGTTCTAACTCTTTGGTTGCAGGCGTTTGGCTCCTAGATTTATTTAGTATCTTTTATATACTCTGTGGCTAACTTGTGAGGGGTGGTACTCTTTATTTGGAGTTTCCATTTTTGGAAACTCCCTTTACTAATCGTTTCCGCTTTTAAAGGTGTTAATTTTCAGAAACGCCTATTCACCCCCCCTCTAGGCGGCATCCTAGGTCCTTTCAGTCATCATCGGCAAGGATGACACCGGGGTCCATGGCATCAGCTTGGGGTTCATGATTTGGATTTAGTAGATTGCTAAGCCTATGAACTTCCTCATGCAGATAAGTATTATGTTCTTCTAAATCTTCTACATAGAATTCTAGCTTATGAGTTCTAGCTCTAGCTACATTTTCCCTATGCCAAGCTTCATTCCTTCCCTCCACCGTATGAACTAACATGCTTTTGTAGTTCCTGTGCATGGTGGTGAGACGCCTCAATTGATCATGTAATTCTCACCTATATAACATCCAAAGCCCTATCTCTAGTAGCTTGTGCTAACTCTGCAGAAATCCTCTATATCTCTGCCTGGGGATCAGGCCTAAAGCTGCTACTGCTAGCACCATCATTCCTAGAGGTAAGTTGGTGACAAGAAACTCCTTTGGGTCCAGTGGACTTACGGGGCGTCATCTTGGTACGAGCCATACTGTAGGAAGCCAATTTAATCCAAGTAAGATCATTTGATCAAAGTCTAAAGAGCAGCTTATGGTGGATTACATTACTCAAACCAGACTCGCTACTCAACTCCAGACTCAGAGGTGAAGGAAGTAACTAGAGAATTAATCATGATGCATGAATCGTTCTTACAAACAAAAACATCAAAGCTTATAATGCACATAAACAACATTTGTTTTTATATAGGGCATAGTAAGATTACTACTCCACCACACAAAACATTTTTAATCAAATAGGGAATGGTGAGAAGGAAATAAGATAAGTCAGAAGCAATTAGGACCAAATTATCAAGTTAAATTTAGTCATCCAAATTATTTTGAAGTTTTTTGTAAAACAATACAACAAAAACCTTGCAATGATCGCTCTGATACCATTCTGTGGCAGAACCTCCTAAATTATAGAGCCCACATGCACCTGTCACTATCCGACGACCTTTGACATTTGTGCATATGTTTCCGATAACTTAAGAAGACTGTCGGGTGTCCTTGGGGAACCCCGAATCATCCACGATTTCCGAGCAGGATCACGTTATAGAGTCATTGCAGTATTACAACATTTATTCAAATATCTACACCAGAGTAAAAATAGCGGAAGTCTTACAATAACATAATTTACAAAATAGTAGTTTTAAACCTCATAACTAAGTTTGATGATTATTACAAAACAAAATAGTGGAGTGGCATTATAATATAATACAAAACACATAATGAAACTGCCATGCCCAAGGGCCACACATTTACTTCTCATCGTCATCACAAGGAACAACTGTCATGCAGCACGATCCAAAATAGATTCGCTCATGAGTCTCACCTGCAACACGGGTCAATGAACCCTAAGTACAAAAGTACTCAACAAGACTTAACCAAAATAAAACTGATAGAACTTAGGAATGCTGGCTCATAGGATTCAAGGTATGGCTTTAACAATAATCAAAGTTCTTTTGCGTAAAAGCTCTTTAACAAAATTCTTTACTTCATAGGTAAAACTTTATAAGTACCACATATGAATCTGCCATGATCCGTAATGAGATCATGAACTTCATATCAATCTCTTTCTCAAACCTTACTCAAATTCCAGTTATTAAACTATGATGATGAACAGAGAAGTGAGTCTCCATAACCGAGGAGCAACGACGATTCGAACCAATTGTTAACCCAGCTAGGAATTCCAGACCACATGACATATGCAGGTCCCCAACTTACATATATCAACCTACCCTCGGATCTTCTAAAACAAGAACGGGTCTGCGCCACCCGAGAATACAGTACTCCACCAATCCAGCCCGTTGCCATGTGGGTACACGCTATTCCCACCATCTCTCCACTTCTAGTGTGCGAGTAGCCATTCTCATAATAGAATCGCCAAGTTAAGGCTTATCAGAGTATGTGGTTAGTACTACAAAGTCTCACCGCACATAGTTCAACAACGGTACGGACCTTAACCGACACAGACGGAAAGAATCTGCTCACAAGACCTCCATGTCTTGTGGCTCACACCCACCGAGTTCGTCCGGTCTAGATTTATTACTCCACATGCTCATATCACATGATAACATAAGCAACCAAAGTTCCATTTAAACTTGTAGATGACAGGTAATCACCCGACTTTGATCTGTCTAAGCATGGCTAAGCATAACTAGACACTTACGATGTAAAACTGGTAACAAGGTACATACGGAAAAACAATGTTGGTAATGCATCAATTAGGCTTTTACTTAACTCTTAATCACTTGATGCAGTAAAGAAAAGCAAAAGTAAAATTAATTTGTAAAACACAAGGTATGGTTGTATGCATCCGGGGCTTGCCTTTGTTGACGGAAAAGTCCGGTTCCTACGATGTTCCATAAGTATTCGATCCGACCTCAATAGATGGACTAACTTCGTCAGCAACTTGGTTAACTATCACATGTTCACCTTCGTTCACTACACGTAGTAGCAATACCATGTTTAACATGATGCAGAATACGAAACATGATGCTTGATGATGGATGCAAAATTTAACAATTCGAATACAATTTTCCTTCGTGGTACAGTTGCAAGTCAAACTAATTAAACCTTTTTTGCAACACCTAAATCAATTGCCAAGGATCATTATCAACTAATGACCCAAGGACATCACTCAATCAAAAATTCAAACAAAACCTAAATCACTAAAGGTTACTATTTGCTTTTATGAATTAATTAATTAATTAAGAATTATGAAATAACTCAACTTGTTCCAATTGACCTCAAAATTTTTGTAAATGTTTATCCCATGATAACTAAGTGGCAAAACAATTTTCATAATTTTTGGATAAATAAATAAGCCTAGAAAAATCATGGAAATTCATTTATTAATTAATTGAGCAATTTTCATCACATTCAAACAGTACTGAAAAACATTATTTCATATTTTTCTTAAATACTATACATCCCAGAGAAGTCACACAAAAATTTTCATAATTTTTGGAGCTCTAAATAAATCTACACAAAAATAACAAATTACATCACTATTCATTCAAATATGAAAATAGAAAAATTCCATTTGAACACTGAGTCACTGACAAAGGGACCCCACTTGTCATCTTCAACCTCCAGCGCTGACTCCGGTGACACATGCGTTGACCGGCGATTCCTCGCCACCGATGAGACCAACGGCGAAGGCAAAGGCACCACGGTGATCACTACAACAAGGCGTAACTATTGATGGCACAACCGAGACCAAACGTGGCCAGGACCAAGCACAGCGATGACCATGGCAGGCACAACGGCACGGCCGCACTACACCGGTGACACAAGCACGGTAGAGGTTAAACACTTAGCACATAAGGGTTCAACACCTCACCCCGAACATGACTGAGCAACGAGCAGGGTCGGAGGAGCAATGAAGAGGCTGGTCGACGTTCCGAGCAGGCACGACGGAGTAGACCATCGTCGGTGGCGATGCTCCGGTAGCTATGGTGATCAAAATGAGAAATCAATGGGTCATAGAGTACCACGGCATCGTGGCGAAGCTGAAGCAAGACTCAGCAGGGGCAGAGGCGCACCGGGGAGCTCTAGCCACGGTGAGGCGAACACGATGGCGACGTTGCCGGCCGCGAGGAAGAAGAGCACGCACCGCAAGTTTCCGATTAAGACAAGCCACAAGGACTGGTTGGCTAGACGCGCAAGGAACTAGTGGAGCTAGGACATGCTTTGCTACGATGGCGCAGGCGCTGGTTTGACGACAAAAGCTCAACGGAGCTATGGCAACAGCGGTGGTGAAAACAGAGGAAGGGAGCGGGGGCAAATGGCGACGGCCAAGGCTAAATAGAGCAGCTCAGAAGCACAAGGAAGCCACGCAGAAGACTTCTCAGTGCCAGCGCAAAGCCGAGGACGTCCATGCACACGCCTGGAAGCGAACCGAAGGTCGCCGGCGGTGTAGCCAAAGCGGCGGCCACTGTTCACAGAATTTACAGAATTGCCCTTCGTTTTCAAATTCAAATTACTCCCAAATTTGTGTAACAACTCAAAAATCTCAAAAAATAAAAGTTGTTCAAAATTCAAAGTTCTACAACTTTGCTTTTATAACCAACCCCTAATTTGGTTTACATTTTGAAATGAACTTTTGAATTCACATAGGTGACATTTAATGAATTACGCCTTTTCGATTACTCTAAATTTTTCATAACAACTTTGAAATCTCCAAAAACAAACTTTGTATAACTAGAAAAGCTCTACACTTTTGCTTTTGGGCTCAACCCCAAAATATGCTTAGATTTTGAAATGAGTTTTTAGGGTAGGATTTAAATACTGAAAATCAGGGTTTTCACGAAAATTCAAATCCAAACCAAATTTTGACTTGATTCAAATAATTCAATTCAACACTCATAACACAAATGTAAACTTGTTTTAGTGAATGCATATCAAAGTTTGCAATATGACCAAATGCCATGCAATGCATATGATGATATATCCTATTTTTAATATTTAAACACCCGGGGTGTTACAATAGAGCCGTGGCAGCGGTAGTGCTGTCGCGTTCGAGGGCGTTCGCGGCGAATGGCAATGTCAGACCAAACTATACAAAAGGAAACCCTAGAGGTATTAAGGCAATGCTAGAACTCGGCTTGAATAGCATAGAGAGGAAACGGAGCAGCGCAAATGAAGAGCTCCTTCTCCGGTGACAATGGCGGACCACGAGCACGGGATTCCAAAATTTGTCACGTACCATTGACGGATGGCAACGAGGTCTCATCTAGGGCTATATAAGAACTGGGAGCACTCATGGTTGCGAGGAATTGGAATTGAAGTCACTGGAGTAGATGAATTTCTGAAAGAGGCGGAGGCGGTCGCGGCGCTCGGTGGCCCAACTTCGGCCATGGCGTGTGTTGCGGGGCTAAGGAGCAGCTACAGGAAGGAAGGAGCGGTGGCACTGTGGGGTGTGGCCATGACGAAGACACAGTGCTGACCAAGGGCGCGCGCGCTTGCATGTAGTGGCTGGGCGATGGCGGTGAGGGCAAGCTGGACAAGGGGCGCGGGCTTACAGGGCGCCAAGCAGAGGGGTGGCTTGCCGGCAGAACACGATGGCTATGGTGACACGGTGTGGGAATGTGGGCCTAGGATGTGGCCGAGGGAGCGCACGTGCATCGCGAGCAGGAGGGGGGGGGGAAGGAAGAGGCGACGAGCAACGCTGCAGACACAGCACGCAACGCGGGGAAGAAAAAGAAGGGCAGCGCTACGTAGCGGGAGTAGTAGCAGCGACACAAAGGTGACCCAGCCTGTCCCTTGCCTAGGCGTGCTGTGACTTGTAGTTTTTGCTCGCCAAGGCAGACAACTGAGGCAGGCAAGGATGAGAGTGGACAGGGACATTACAGAGCAAGCGCGAGGAGTCGTGTGGTTCACCACTAGCCTCGTAACACGGCACAACTCGAACATGTGCCTAGACAGAGACTAGGCATTGCAATAGCTAAAGGCTAGATGTCCATACTGTTAAGACTGATAAGTGGTAAGCGTTGCATGTACGCACTGAAAATTTCACGTGAGCCACTATGTTTTTGTACGGTGGACGACACGTCAATCGCAGCAGCCACCGCTCGACATGCTGCTGATGCTGATAATATAATAATAGCGAAGGCAGGCAATGATGCTGCGATGAAGACAATTACACGATGAGACAACAGAGATAGACAGCGGTACTACTCCATCGATGATATCTAGCGAGCCAGTGTACATGACGATGGGGTCCGACAACACGACATGACATTAATAATTCGGATGACGGATTTATTCAGAGCAGGGGAGACGCACGACTATACTCAAACATCCAAAATGACAGTGCAGCAAGGACAACAATGCTTTTAAATATAATTTTAGATTTTTGCCATGGATGTAAGAAACTAGTTTTTAAATTTTAAAATCCGAGACAAATCGTTTTGAAAATCCTGTTAGGTCTAAATCTCGGTGCTAAACGAGCTCGTAACACTAGAGGTGTTACAACCAACCCCCCTTAAAAAGGATCTGGTCCTTAGATTCGAAGCAAGAACCAAAAGAGGGGAACATGATTACATTCCGTAGATCAGGGATTACACGAATGATTACATGACTTCGAATACTAAACCACACGGGGTCTAGGGATACATGGTCAAGAGCAACCTGGTACAACTGAGACTTAATCCAGAAGTCAAGATAGGCGAGGACAATGGAGAAACAATAAGATAATGATTATCCAAAACATGGCGTAGCACCAACAGATCTAGAAATAGGACTCCTAGAACTCAAACATTGTGAACCCTAAGACCAAACTAACTAAGGAAATTTGAACTTCTTTGGAAACCAGATCCTTTCTTCTTCTCAGATTACACTAATGAACCAAGCTTTACAATGGCAACTAGATTTCGTAACTCTGCCTTGAATGTGAGGGAATGGGATGAAGAAGAAGAAGAGCAAGGACCAAGGGGATCTTATAGTGGTGAACGGAGGTGGAGAGCAACACACTGGAAGTGGAAGCGACATGGATAGGGTACACAGATGGGTTGTGCTATGGAGATAAGGTCAGACAAGGTGTGCTTCCTGTGCGAGCGGGCAAAAGATAAGGGAGAGGAGAGGAGAGGGGGTCCTCTCGACGAGGTAGGCGTATGGGCGGCCATGTTCACAAAAGAAGAAAGAAGGGAGGGGAAAGAGGGGTCTAGTATAGGGACAAGGCATGAGGCGTGGGGGTCGAGAGCCGACCGGATGCTAGGGAAAAGGAAAAGTGCATAGTGCACAAGGATGCCAAGTGTGACATGATGCCACGGCCACGCGAAAATAGGGTGCTAAGTGCCCGATATAGACAGCGTTCATAGGGCATGCAGTGAAATGATCCAGCATGCGTAGCACGGTCAACTAGACACAGGGCTTGGGACATGACATCCACTTAGACTTCTATAATCACTCCTGACTACCTGAGGCTAACCTTCCTTTCTACTCTTCTCTCCTTTCCTTGTCCACCATGTGTACCAACCTCTAAATGAACTGAGAGCACGACATACACACTTCCTCCAAAACCACGTTCTCTTGCTTTCTTTGAGAGAACACTATTTCATCAACCCGTTGTTGATTTTCCGTTTGAACACCTAAATATTTTCAAGGAGAATATTTGTAGCAAAAGTGGTATGGCGGTGTAACTTAGTAAATGTACTTGGTCAACAACCTCGATACCAGTGTATGCTGAGCAGCGTCACCATGTGGTAGCTGTTCCACAGGGATCCCTCGGTTTCATCGCGACACCATAAGCTATTTACTAGGCAACTATTACCAACTTACAAGCCATGAAGGCGGTGGGGTCATAGACCATAGAATAATGGGAGTATTGCAAGGGAAGATTCAAACAACAAGGGTTCCCTTCACAACAAGGCACAAGGAATTCAAATCTAATGACGGATTTGATTTAACGAGATTCAAGTGTTCTATTGGAACATCCACAATTAGTCGATACAGTGTCCAATATTATCCAATCATGGCTGGTCCACTAATATCTGGATGGTAACTTCTCTTGTAACTCACTTAGTATCGCCCTTGAAAACTTTAAGCACATATAACGAACTTAAGGTAGATGAACGCAATAAACACAACAAAATAAATAAAATGCATATTCCAATGGTCTTATACGGTTGCATCATACAGGCATCCAGTCTCTCATTCATGACACAACATTCCCTACGGTCGGACTACCTCAACACTACAGACGACAAACAATGGCAAGAGTATAATATCAGAGGACAGCGACGAACAATACTACTACTATGGGTACAACATCCCAATATAACTAATCTACATCCAGACCACACATCTTCATTCCTGGGCTCGATGGATTTTGCTACCGCCTAGGCTATGGATCTGCATCTTCTTGGGCCAATGGCTGAGTGGGAGGAATCAAGGACTCGACTTCTGACACTTCCGAGGGTGGAGGGTGCTGGTGGCACTGCCACACCGGTTCTTCTTCTTTCTGGTGGGTGGATAGGGATCCTGCCTTTCAGTAGCCAGCGTCCTCCGCTTGGCCCTAGTGACAAGATAGGCCACCCGTAGCAGATGGACATACCGATCTTTAGTGTCCTTCAGAGCTTCTGACATAGCAGTCTCCTGACTCTCAGCAGCTACAGCACTGGCATGTGCTTTGGCAAGTTGCACCTAGAGCATCTAGGTGAAGATCTCAGCTTCCTCCGCCCGCCGAAGGCAGATCCTCAGTTCCAAGGCTTGCCGGTCATAATGCTCATCCAAAACGAGTAGGTACGTGGTCAAGTGCACCATGGTAGGACTATCTTCTTGTGCATCTCGTCCTTGCAAAGCCTCCATGTGAGCCCTCCATGCCTGCCGATTCTTGTCCAAGGGTGGGAAGAATCTCATGGGGTATGGGCAATGGGCTCTTCATAGATCTGGCAGAGGTACCGCAAGGCTTTGCGAGCCACAACCTGGTAGGTGTCGATGAAGCTAAACCTGGCTACGGTCACACTCCAGGCCTCAGTGAGGTCAGGGAACTCTTCACTCTTCCCAATGTAAATGGTAACCTCACACCGCTCAGTGCCATGCTCCTCATACTCACAGCCCTCATACTCGGGATGATCTTTGACTCTAAGCTTTTGCAGGGTTCTAGGAAAACCCTCAATGTTTAGGCAGTAACTACTAACCCAGGCTCCTACCATCTTTAGCGGTGGTCGTGAGGAAGGCTGAGCGAAAAGCTGGCTCAAAGGAAAAGCTAAGCGAGCTAAAGTGTGCTGAGTGGTGGTACTAAGGGCTAAGTTAGGCTCTGCTTATAAAGGTGGAGCGTTCAGTGGTCCTAGCACGGTCCACCGAGGTTCCCGTGTGGGATCACTACGAGCGAATAGACCAACTTCCATGCATTCGAGATGAACGACGTGTGATGCCATTACTGACTAGTACGACTGTAGGGTAGGTGTCCGACAAGAGTGAAGAAAAGGGGTATGGGGAGTCGTGGGTCACAATAGGCGTGAACCACAGGCGAACGTGGAACACAAAGCCACAGTGCAGACCTAACCCTAGAACGGGAACGAGTCAGTCGTGCACAATATGACACATGTGACACCTATGGATGGCGTATCTGCAAGCAATATGACACTACAATGCACAAACAGGATATGCATAAATGCACGTCCTATACGTCCTTTCACTATTGCCAACATATAGGGCAATCGTTCTTAGATTTTTGGCACATCGTTCTCTCCCTGTAGCTAGCCGATACTATGCTCGAGTCAGTTTACCTGCAGAAAAATTGATTAAACCTACCTAAGCCAGCAGAGTGCTATCTATCCTAGATACATAACCATAGTAATAGACTAATAGGGCTACTTATATAAGTTTGCCTGCAAACGTCCTATTCTTTTGAAAAGAATTTGCTATTAAATTTTATTTTTGGAAAGGTTTTCGAAGCTTTATTTTCTCATTTATGCTATTTTTGTGTGTTTCATGTCACATGTGACGAAGATGGAGGAGTACCAGCGCCACCCACAGGAATGCAAGCACCTGGTATAGTAGATGGAGATGGCCAAGGAGCAGATGGAGATCAAGATGTTGCTGCAGCAGATGGCGTGCAAGCAGAGGGTCTTTCAAATTGTGATTTTTAGTTTCCTGTATTAATTAGTGATTTGTTGGTTGGATCAGGTTTAGTTTTCTTAGTGAGGTTCAAGATCAGTTTAGTCTAGTTTTTTAGTTTTCTTTGTTGTCGGATAGATGTCAGGTTCACTTTTCAGTTATCTTCAGTCTATTGTCGGGTTCAGGTTCAGTTTCAATTATCTCCACTAATCACAGTAGATGCTTCTAGTTTACAGGTTCTAATAATAACAAACGGAGGTTCTACTCGGATGACTTAAAGACCGCCATATATCTAGAGCTATTGGCAAAAACTGATCCTCCTATTCTGCGCCGTGGGATTTCAAAGGGAGTTGCACAAAAATTTGATGTGCATGTAAGAGTTGTGCAGTCCATTTGGAAAAATGGACAAACTGGTGGAATAAATGGTGTTGTGAACAGATGGTCTAAGAATTGTGGTAGGAAAAGAATAGAAATAGACTTGGAATCCATAAAAGACATTCCTCTTAGTCAGCACACCATTTTTTAGGATCTTGCTAATGCACTGGGTGTCAAGAAGAGCACACTTCATAACCATTTCAAGGAAGGCTATTTTCGTCGTCACACTAATGACCTCAAGTTTAGCTTGACCGATGAAAACAAGAAGGCCCGCATCAAGTATTGTTTATCCATGCTGAATGATCAGCCTTTGTCTTTTAAACCAATGTACAATGTCATGTACATTGATGAAAAGTGGTTCTATAGGACTCATAGGAACAAAAAATATTACCTTGCAAATGATGAAGAAAGACCACAACGAGCAGTTAAAAGCAAAAATTTTATTGAGAAGGTGATGTTCCTAGCTGTGGTTACGAGGCCTAGATTTGATGATAATGGTCAATGCATTTCTGATGGTAAACTAGGTATTTTTTTCCTTTGTGAAAGTAGAGCCAGCAAAGAGATGGAGCCCAAATAGGGACGCAGGCACTAAAAATTGCATTTTTTTTGCATATCCTACATGAATCATGAGTCTTATTAACAAGGGGCTATTGCGTTCTTGCCCCTATTTTGAACCCCAATTATGATTTTACCCCTATTTTTTCCACTTTGTGTTTTTACCCCTGCTTTTCCAAAACGAAGGTTCAGTTTACCCCTGCTCCGTGAACAACAGGTAACGGTGTTAAAAAAAGTTGAAAGATGACACGTTTGCCCTTCCGAATATTGCGTTTTTGCCCCTATTTCAAACCCCAATTGTGATTTTACCCCAACTTTCTTCCACTTTGTGTTTTTACCCCTACTTTTCCAAAACGAAGGCTCCGTTTACCCTAATTCTTAACTCTGTTATCTACATCCGGATCAAAGCAATTAAAAATTAATAAAAGCCCTGTGAAAAGACAAACTTACCCCTTATCTCTCGGTCATCTTCTCAGGGTCGTCCCTCTCAACGCTAGCAGGCAGCGGGTGGCTGGGTGCGGCGATAGTGGTGGTGGAAGGGCAGCATCGGGCGGCGCGGTGAGCGGGCGCGTGCGGCTAGGCGGAGGAAGCGGCGCGGGCGCGCGTGGCTTAGCCTGACGTGGGCGCACAGCCAGGCACGTGGCTCTGCTTGGCGCGGGCGCGCACAGCCAGGCACGCGGCTCTGCTTGATGCAGGTGCACACGGCTTGGCTGGCGTCGCGAGCGCGCGGCTCGTGAAAGCAGCCGACCATAGAGCCAAAGACCCGCCTCTCTCTCTCAACCTAGCGGATGGTTGGGGTGGGGTGCTCGTGGAAGGAATCATGAGTCCGCGCTCCCTTCCACGATCGCCGCACCCAGCCATCCGCTAGAGTTGAGAGAGAGAGGCAGATCTTCGGCTCCATGGTCGGCTGCTTTCACAAGACGTGCGCTCGCGACGCTGGCCAAGCCGCGTGCGCCAGCGCCAAGCAGAGCCGCGTGCTTGGCTGCGCGCGCCCACGCTAAGCAGAGCCGCGTGCCTGGCTACGCGCCCATGTCAGGCTAAGCCACGCGCGCCCGCGTCAGTTACTCCGTCTGGCCACACGCGCCCGCTCGCCGCGCCCGCCCAACGGCCCGAGGCTGCCCTTCCGCCACCACAGCTGCCGCACCCAGCCGTCCACTGCCTGCTAGCGTTGAGAGGGACGACCCTGAGAGAGACGACTGAGAGATAAGGGGTAAGTTTGTCTTTTCACAGGGCTTTTGTTAATTTTTAATTGCTTTGATCCGGGTGTAGATAACTGAGTTAAGAATTGAGGTAAATGGAGCCTTCGTTTTGGAAAAGTATGGGTAAAAACACAAAGTGGAAGAAAGTGGGGGTAAAATCACAATTAGGATTTGAAATAGGGGCAAAAACGCAATATTCGGAAGGGCAAACTTGTCATCTTTCAACTTTTCTAACACCGTTACCTGCTGTTCACGAAGTAGGGGTAAACTGAACCTTCATTTTGGAAAAGCAGGGGTAAAAACACAAAGTGGAAGAAAATGAGGGTAAAATCACAATTGGGGTTTAAAATAGGGGCAAGAACGCAATAGCCCCTATTAACAATGTTTACATATGTAGGTACCCTTGTAACAAAAGCCATGACGTGAGATTTCCTTGTGAACAAGGTTCTACCCGCAATCAAAGCAAAGTGGAAAGCAGAAGAGAAAGGATTGTCCATATACATACATCAAGACAATGCTAAGACTTACATTAATGTGAATGACCCTGCATTTGTTCAGGCCGCCCAAGCAGATGGTTGGGACATTAGACTCACATGGCAACCTCCCAATTCTCCTGACCTTAATGTATTGGATCTTGGTTTTTTTGCAACAATTCAGGCACTGTTTGAAAAGGGAACACCAAACAACATTAATGACATCGTGGCAAAGGTTGATAAGGCGTATCAGGACTATCCTGTGCAAAGGGCCAACCGTATTTTTCTAATCCAGCAAGGTTGCATGATGGAGATCATGAAGCACAATGGAGGCCAGCACTACAACATCCCTCACATGAAGAAGAAAACTTTAGAGCTACAAGGACGTCTTCCAACTACTCCGAGTTGCCCTTTGCAATTTCACAATCAAGCCATGCAGTTCGTCGCTAGTTAGAATTAGAAGTCATGTATGATGCTTTTTTTGTCGCTTCGGTTCGAGTAATGGAAATTGCAAGCAATATTATCCCTTGTTTTTCAAATGCAATTCATCTTGAACATGAAAATTTTCATCCATTAGCTAACAGAACTTACAGTACTGCTAAACTCAACACTAAAATTGCTCCAACTAATACTAGGACTAGTACAAGGAAGGGAAAATAATATTGAACATGGACATCTTAGTTTCTTCAAGCTTCTCAGCGTCCAGACCTCTATCTGGAATCTTTGGCAATCCATTAGAAACATTACAGTACCCACGAGGCCACGACCAATCCAAAGCGGGGCAGCATCATTGACGTCCTCCTCATGGCGTCCATACAAGAGAGGCAATAACACGGGGAACATCAAACTAGAGGCTTCATGTTTCACCTTGTCGGATTGAAACTTGTTAACTGCCATGTTCGCTTAGCTGATAAGCCATGGCTGAAATTACTGTTGGCTGATTTGTTGTGAGAGAAAAATAATGTTCGTTGACTGAAAAAAGTATGGCTTATAAGCCAAGCGAATAGGGCGAACATCAGTTGAAGCCAGCTTCACTAGGGCATACACGACGTTAGGTTCGTCGACTTCGGCGTCAGGTTCGTCGACTTCGGCGATGTCCATATGGGAGTATGGCACCTCAGTCTCACCTGCAAAAGTATCCATCACGAACTGCACCTCGCTGTCGGCCATGGGGTCTTCATCTTCATCGGTAGAATCTGGTGCCCAGTTGACACCACGCACGTAATGGATCTCATCGTCGTCGTCCTGGCGATCCATCGCATGCAGGCATGCAGCAGCGTGGAGCCACTCGGCGTTGCGGCGGCGTGGTGTGCTGGACACTTTCACGAAGGCTAACGGGAGGGAACGGAGGCGGTATTTGAAGCAACGTGAGGACGGCGCCGCATCAATTGCGGCATTTCGTATGAGGAGCCGCGAGCGCCTAGGGACCACGTCCGTAGCTTAAACGACGTTGACTCTTGGATTTGTTTTTTTGCTGAGATGACTCTGATAAATGGATGGAGGGAGTATTATAGTAGCAATTACTTTTTAAATGTAGAGACTCTTAAATGTATATGTGTGCGTGCATCCTAAATCATTCAAATTTATTGCCCTACTTCTCTAAATCGATAGTTATTTATTTCAATCAAATGTGACAATTATAGTCTTTATTGAAATAAATGTATGAAACTTTTAATAATTTTTTAAATCCTGGTGCAACGCACGGATATTTTTTCTAGTCTATATAATAAATTTCTAAAATTAATAATTAAAGATATGGATAGACTAGTAAAGGGAACAGAGGAAGTCTATAAAAGGTCCAAATTTCCATATTTGTTAAACCCTCGCATTGCAGGGCGGACACGTAAAACCCACGACACAGCCCAGGTCCTGGGTGGCAATTTGGGAACCAAAAGGTCGTCGCGTATTCGCGAGCTGGGGAAGTTTCCTGGAACTCGCACGACGCGGCGGGGGTTGGAAGCAAGGAAAAAGAAAAACCCTCTGGTCCCGCTCGCCAGTGTCCCGGCCAACTCCGGTCTCCCGCGCCTTTAAAAGAGCCTTTCCCCAGCCACGCGATCCCTCCCCCCTTCCCCCCTCCCCCCATACAAACCGCATCTCGCATCCATTGACCTGACGGCGGCGCTCATCTTCTCCCCCACGGTTCTCCCCATCGGCCTGCTGGCTTCCCTTCGTTTTCCCCGTAAGCCCCTACGATCAACCTTACTCTTCATATTCTGCGTCGATCTGTTCGAATTTAGGGCTTTGTGGGCCGATTAGGTCGGGATTAGTGTCGATCTGGGGTTCGATGCAAGCGCGGGGATTGTGGATCCGATTGGTTTGGGTTGAGGACTTTCTGGGGCCTGGGTTGAGGATTGGGGCATTAATTCGTCGATTTTGCGATTAGAGGTGGTGGATCTTGGATCCGTTTGGTTTCATCCTCGATCGGTCGATTGGGGGTTCTTGGTTGGGGTTGCGAATTAGGGTTGTTGGTTGGTTGTCTAGCGTTGACTTGTACGGTAGACTTGTATCTTTCTTGATGTCGATTTGGGGATCGTATTAGAGGTTTGATTGATCGTTGACTTCGGTGCTTCACTAGAATTTTGTTGATTTCCTCCCGGATAACACGATGAATATGAATATGCCTCTAAAAGTTGGATTAGATGGTGGATCAGACGCATCTGTCTGCTGATGTGACAATTGTCCCCTTCACTCGTGACACTTGTGGGCAGTTTGCGCTTTAGGCCTTGTTTAGATGAGTGTTAGGAATCAGCATTTGACACTGTAGCACTTTCGTTTGTATTTGACAATTATTGTCCAATCATGGTCTAACTAGGCTCAAAAGATTCGTCTCGTAATTTACAATCAAACTGTGTAATTAGTTATTTTTTTTATCTACATTTAATACTCCATGCATGTGTCCAAAGATTTGATGTGATAGAGAGAGAGTGAAAAAACTTAGAATCTAAACAAGGCCTTAGAATCAACTGTCTACTGACATGCCTTTTTTGTTCGAAATTGAATACGCTTCTTGTACCATATAGGTTTGACGGAAGGTGTTAATCATGTCATTGCATCTAGTCATGATACAAGATAATTCTTTTAAGTATCATGCCTGCATAGTTTGAATATTCCATATATGATCCTTCTGTGTATTCACCTATCCTGTGTTTTCTTTTTATGCAGGATACTGATCCTCATCACCCATGTCTGCTGAAGTTGCCGGAGGACACCCTTATTTCCTCTCGTGCTACTTCTGGTTCATATACTGCATAAAATTCCGAGATTTCACTTGATACAAGTGGAACACTAGGAGTTTTGTGCTAATACTTCCTACCATGTGAATCAGTTGTAGCTGGTGAATTTGGCAAGACTCAAGTTCTCTCATCTGAGTTCAGAAAACATCCGTTGGTTGATTGCTTGATCTCCTGCTTCCCTTGAGTCTTGCCAACCATAGTTTTCTCTGATCATCAGTTGTGGTCTACGATCTCTTTCTGTGACTTGACCAACTTCTCTCTTGGTCCTGTCATTCTCGCAACACTCCCCTCCAAAGACTTGTCTAGAGGTTGGATTGCCCTGCTCTCTGCTGGCACTGCAGCCTCCTGAAGTCTTTCCTTGCTGCATTCTGTGCTCACACTTTTGAAAGCTGCTCTCTTCTGCTCTGCTTTGTTGATTTGTGCACTTGGATTCTCTCGTCTGTGCACTCAAGCTTCTCTCTTCCTGGGCAACTAGTGATCTCCTTGAAGCATTTCAGCTTTTGTCTAGAGGTCTTTCTATTGGTGTTGAAGGCAAGAGAAGCTTTAGGGTGATGGCGCAAACTAGCCTGCCTCCTGGTTTCCGTTTCCACCCAACTGATGTTGAGCTTGTTTCCTACTACTTGAAGAGGAAGATCATGGGAAAGAAACTTATCGTCGATGCTATATCAGAGGTTGACCTGTACAAGTTTCCTCCCTGGGATCTACCTGGTAATTCATTTGAACATTAGCTTTCTAACTTTCTTTGTTGTGTAACTGGTGCTTAGATGAATAGAATATTCAGTGAGACTAAAACATAGTTTTTGAACTGATTGATGTGAAATTTTGCTTTTATACCAGTGGACTGATATTCTTTTTTGTGCAGACAAATCTTCCCTTAGAAGCAAAGATCTTGAATGGTTCTTCTTTTGTCCTCGTGACAAGAAGTATCCTAATGGGTCTAGGACAAACCGTGCCACGCCAAATGGTTACTGGAAGACTAGTGGAAAGGATAGAATAATTGCGCTTAACTCTCGCACTGTTGGAATGAAGAAAACATTGATATTTCATGAAGGCAAGGCCCCTAAGGGTGACAGAACTGATTGGGTGATGTATGAATACAAAATGGAAGATGAGGATTTGGTTTCTGCTGGTTTCTCAAAGGTAATTCTACCTGCCTCTTAATGTTCCAGTTCATATTTTACAAACAGTTTATAAGATGTTCTAGATGTTGGATGTTGTACTGGATTGTTGGATTGTGTGGACAGTCAAGCAGTCAAATGATTCCATGTTATGTTCTATGGATGATTAATAACTAACAAAATATGGTGTCACCTTAATTGCTCCTGTCTCATGAGTGTTATGTTAGTCAAATCTAGCTGTGCCAATTCATATACCTTTTGTTATGTGTTCAAGTTTTGTGAATGTCTTTCTGCAATGAAGAGTGAAATGGCACAGAAAAAAGCACTAATTAATATGCAGTATATCTGAGTTAATGTGCCTTTTGATTAACCAATATGTATTCCATGAGCCATATAAGTTACCATGCTGAATCTCCTTTGTCTTGTTGAACATCCAGGATGCTTATGTACTCTGCAAAATTTTCAAGAAAAGTGGCCTTGGTCCAAGGATCGGGGAGCAATATGGGGCTCCGTTTAATGAAGCTGAATGGGATAATCCAGAAGCTGAATCTTCTATGTTTCCTTTGATGACCTCTCCAGAAGTAGTGAACCGAACAGAGGGACCACGTGACCAGCCTGCTGCCCCTGCTGATGCTCTTCAGGAACCACCTCTACATAATTCATCTGCTACTTGTGCTGGAGAGGAATCATCATTTGATCATGCCACTTCAAATACTTGTGCTGAGGACGTAACGTTTGGCTGTACTGTTGCTAGCTCTGCTATCCAAGATATACCTGCTCAGATGTCAGGAGATGGTGTGGTTTCTGTGAACAACATATCCAATGAGGCCAATGATATGTACAGTCCTCATGACTGTGATGGTTTTCTATTGGAGGAGCTGTCTAGATTTCTGAATGATTCTCCTGTGCATAACACTCCTTTTGGAGAGGTATAAATCAGTCTTGTTCTTTTGCTAGTTTCCTTGACAGCTCATCGTTTTTATGCTTCTGCTTTAGATTAGAAATTCTTTTTATGTTTCTGCTTTAGATTAGAAATTCCTTTCAGATGCTCATTATTAGCTTTGATGTCTTTCACAGTGCTCTGGTCTTCCTCCGATGTCTGAAGCTGAGGATCATGCTTTTGAAGTCAACTCTTTTGGCCTCTGCAATGAATTATCAGGGCTTGTTGGGTTAGGATGCGTGGATAACAACTTCAACACCAGCAATGTGGAAACAACAGATTACCCTGTGCTGCCACCTGACAGAGAACTGTCCGCTGATGATTACATGGAACTAACTGATCTCCTTGCTCCTGATCCAAGCTTCCCCAGTGAATTTCCTGCTCTGGACAATCAATATATGCAGTATCCTCTTGCTCAGTACAATGGACATTATGATGTCCCTACTCTGTCAGGTCTTTCGGAACCAACAATGCCTAGCATTTTCGATGCTTTTCCTCCTTCCAATAATGGTGTACTCGCCACAGATGTGGCAGCTGACTACTTGGACCCAACCATGCAGTTCCCTTTATCATGATTGGTCTCCAATTGTCGTGGAGGTACGGATAGTTATGCCTGCTCTCTTTTTGTGTCCTTGAACATGTCTGGACTGCTTCGGTGTTGCAACTTGCAGTTCTCTGTTGCTACTACAACTCTTTATCCACCTTGGATGTCGGGGACGTCATCGATGTCATACCTGGGCCCATGAAATCGTCTGCTGCTCTTCTGAACCAAGCTGACCAGGGCTCATGAAATTGTCTGCTGCTCTTTTGAACCAAGCCGACCTTGGCTGGTATTTCAAGGAAGCACGGTGCTTGGATCAATCTGCTTCGACTACTGCATGCTCCCATCTGGTTGAGCTGACCGCCAATCTCGGCTCACTCTGCTGAGTATCAATAAGACTTGGCATGTAAATCTCTGATTATGTTATTACCTGTGTGTATTGCAACCTGCATGATTGCCATCATTTTAAGCAGTTTGTCTTGTGTGTATTGAGTATTGACAATATGCAAACCATTATTATTGTCGCAATATGGAACGTTTAGTACTTTTATGTTTGCCCCATACTTGTTATGTATTTCGTTGGCCTTGGATCGTTGATGTTTTCTTTGCTCTTACGTTCTCTTCTGTGTTTTGAGGATTTTTGTTGTCCCCGTTAGGCCTTTCGTTTTATCCTGAAACCAATTGGACCCCCTTGGGTTGACGCTTTCTTTTGCTCTTACGTGCACAGGTATTTCTGTGTTTTGAGGATTTCTGTTGTCTCTTTCGTTTGAATATGACGGGAATTGGGAAGTAAGCAGTATTGGACTGCCAACTGCTTTCGAAACTTGTAGAATTTGACAGAATTTGACTATTTGATACTCCGAGCCTTTGTTTTTTCGAACGCTGGAGGAGATGTGGAAAACCACATTTGCAGATGATTAATCTATGAAGTCCGATACCCTGCGTAATTGTGCCCCATGTGAGGTAGGAACTGCTGCTTCTGGTTTGGCCGCTGCTCTAGCATTGCTAAGGCTCCCTGATTCATTCCGTTGTTGCCGTGCTGTCGCCACATCTGCTGCTCCTGCGTCAGAAGTTGCTGCTTCGTCTGCATGTCGGACATCTGAACATACGTCGGCGGAGGCACCAACGCCGACGCCGCGAAAGGGTCTGCACCTACGGCGGCGCCGCTGCCTCCTGGAGGCGCCGGCAGGGCGAGCATGGGCGCCCCTGGTGGCCGCAACGCCACACTGCTGGCGCTGCCGGAGAACGTCTGTGCGTTGTTGGCCACCACCGCATGGTTGTACATCCCGTCCAGCACCATCATACTGAGGCCGCCGCCGAGCTCGGCGCGCTGGTTCGCAAGCGCGCTCGCGGACTGGACCAGCTCCGTTTCCCAGTCCGCCGAAGCGCCTTGGAACACGTTGCCTTTCGGCGCTGAGCCGGCTATGTCGCCGTCGAACAGCGCCAGCGCCAGCTGCTGTCCGTGCTCTTCGCCGGACATGGCGTCCGCCTTGAGGTTCAGGAAGTCGGCCTCCTCCTCGACCGGGGCGGCCACGACGAGAGGGGCCTCTGGGTCGACTTGCGCCGCGGCCGGCGGCTCCTCGGGCGCTGGAAGGGCCTTGGTGGCGTTCATATCGTCGTCGTCCTCTTCCTCTTCGACGAGGGCTCGCTCTGGGCTTGCCATCGGCTCCGGTTCCGGCGGCGGGAGCCTCTGCTGCGAGTCCGCGGCGGCGTGCCTGTCGCGGATGAACTCGTCCATTAGTTCCAGCTTCTTCTGCGTGACGACCTCCACCTCCGGGACGTCGGACTGGCGGCACACGCAGACAACCTTGCACCACGCGTAGAAATTCTCCAGCTCCTCCAGCTGCTTGGCGAGACCGGAGAAGAGGGCGTGCACGCGCTCGCAGTCAGCGGTCTCCATCTCCGCGAACTGCTTGATGAGTGTGGCCATCACCTCCGTGAGCTCGCAGTAGAGCTGCACGCTCTCCTTAACCAGCAGGTACAGAGACACCGCCACCACCCGGTTTGCCTTCGCCGCGCCTGCGACAATGTCATTCAAAGGTGAGCATGCATGATTTGGCTAGCTCTGAACAAATCCAGGGCAAGGATGGCCGCGAAGGATGTGGAACGGACTCACCTACAGGGCGGCAGGCGATGAACCGGTCGAGGAGATGATGCAGCTGGTTGGCCTTGACGAGCAGCTGATCCACCGTCATCTCGCTCGTGGGCGGGTCCCTGGTCACGAGCGCCACCGCCCTGCTGTGAGCCTCGGCGTCCGCCGCGTCCTCCTGTCTCCCGTTGAAGGCGGCGACGTCGCAGGTGTAGCGGTTCCCGGGGGACGCGGCGTACATCTCCTCGTGGAGCGGCCTGCCACCGCGCGCGGCGCCGCCGGCGCCCTGCTGCCTGCCCTGCATCCGGTACTCGAGGCGGTCGTCGAGGTAGGCGGCGTAGGTGCGGACGAAGGCGGAGAAGTCCCAGGCGTCGGCGCGGGAGCGGTCGCAGAAGTCGGACATGTTGAGCATCCGCGTCCCGCGCCGCGTGGCGAAGAACACCTCCTGCTCGAACGCCGGGTCCCCGTCGGCGAGGAGGCGGTGCACGATGACGAGCGTCTTGAGCGCGACCGCCCAGCTCCGGGTCCGGCCGAGGCGGCGCGACAGCGATGACACGCAGGAGCCGACGTACACCCGGGAGAGGCAGGTGAGCGTGATGATCTCCCGGATGTGGCGCTCGTCGGCCGGGAACGACTCGCTGTGCCTGGTGGCCTTGACAATGGCCACGTCCAGGTCCGCCTCCAGGGCGCCGCCGCTGCCGACCTTGGCGAGCCCGATGCTCGTCTGGTCCTTCACCGCGCCCAGCGCTTGGCGCAGCTTGCTCGGAGCCATGGTACGTTTCCGTCGTCGTCCTCCTCGCAGAGGTCGATCGCTTGCTCGCGATAGATTCTCGCCTCGCGCTTGGTCGGGATGGCCCTGTCATGTGGACGGGCAAATGGACGTGTGGTGTTGGTGTTTGGGCGCACGACGAAAGCGGGTGGCGGGTGGCGGGAGGGCGACCGAGGAAGGAGGCGGCCCCCGTGGGCATGACACAGTGGATGTGTGGTTGACTTTTCTTATTATCTTTCTGAATCTTGTAATATTTTTTTAGTGATATATAAAAATGTTCGCCGGAAGCCAACATTGTTAATCTCCTCTAACCGGTATATGGGCTTATTTTAGTGGGCTTATTTCTATCGGGGCTTTAATTTAGCGTACGATGTTTACAGCTATGGGCCCGAACCCAAAATTTAGAACAGAGTGAGCACCTTCTCTTTGCACAACTGCAACTTATTCCTATCGTACCTGCATGGATAATAATTGGATATAGCAGAAGTCGTTACTTTCACTGCTGAAAGTTAAATTTTCCCGCACGTGCTGCCATGCACCGATGCAGATCACATTGCTACTAGGCCATTCTCTTACATTTTGCTTTCGGTATCCGTCCGTCCCTGTCCGTCCTGACGTGTCTTCCAGATGCATAGTTGATCCGCCCAACAACCCCCTCAAATTCACTCATCTGTTTCTAATTAAAAAAACGCTCGTCGCTCTTATTTGCTCGTTGCTCCTATCCGCTCGTCGCTCCTACCAGCTCGGTGCTCCTATCCGCTCGCCTATCGCCTCCAAGGAGCAGCGCTCGGCCACCGGACTGCCGGCACTACTCGCGCGCCCGCCTCCGAGCCGTGGCGCTCGGCTGTCGGCCCTGCCTGCCAGGCATGACGCTAGGCCACCAGACTGTCGCCCCTGCCTGCCAAGCGCGGCGCGCGGCCGCCTCTGAGCTGCGGCTGCCCTCTGCCTCCTTGCCGCTTCGCGTGGCTGATGCCGCCTCGCGCCGCCACTGCCGCCGGCCCGCCGCCAACAAGCGCCGTTGGCCCACTGTCTCCAGCGAGCTCCACACGCCGACGAGCCTCCATTCTCCCAAGCATGAGATGTTGCGATATGCTAAAAATGCATGTTGCAAACGTACGTTTCATGTGTTTCATAAGTATGTTGAAATTGTTTCATACGGATGTTGCAAAAGTAGATCGAGATGTTGCATATTTTGCAGTGGTTGCACATGTATATTGTAAAGGTCTTTTTCCGATGTTTCATCTGTGTTTTCAGATGTATGTTGCAAGTGTGTTTTATCTGGATATTGCATATGTTTCACACATATATTGTAAGTGTTTTATCTGGATATTCCGTATGTTTTGCAATGGTTTTCAAGTGTGTTTTTTCCAAGTGTTTCATAAGCATGTTTCAAATGTTTTATTCGCCTTCAGACGTATGTTGCAAGTGTTGCATCTCGATGTTTCAAAAGTAAATCGGGTGTTGCATCTGCCTCGTCACTTTTCTGCTGTCTTGCCTCGGTGTCTTCTCCTCCTTGGGGCGTCGGCTGGGCATCCTCCGCCCCCTACTTCTCTTCCCGATGCCGGTGACGT
Source organism: Miscanthus floridulus (assembly GCF_019320115.1). Taxonomy (NCBI): domain Eukaryota; kingdom Viridiplantae; phylum Streptophyta; class Magnoliopsida; order Poales; family Poaceae; genus Miscanthus; species Miscanthus floridulus. The sequence goes on along the minus strand of NC_089596.1, from coordinate 73,582,417 downwards.
TTGGGACGATGCGGGAAACTTACACCGGAAGCGGATGGGGAGGGCGCAAGCGGTCCCCGCGCGGCATGCGCGTGCCAAAAGCGGAGGGGGCGCGGGCGGGAGGTGGGATGGAGCTCGGGTATCCGAACGGGGGGTGGGAGGGGAGGGGGCTTCTACATGCGCGCGAACGCAAGTGAATGGAGCAGCAGGCACCGGCATCCGAACGTCTGGGCGCTAGTAAGGCCCTTTGTCTTTGGACACCTAGCATGTGCTAAGGTCGCAGGGTCGAAGCTCTCCTCACCATTGATTCCTTCTCTTGCATAATTCAGCACTTGCGTTGCGCTTGCGCAGGTTTGTACCTAGCTAGCATTGGCATACGCAAGGACCGTCTCGAGAACATGGAAACCAACGAAAGAGACATGCACTCCCGCAGCTTCATTTCTTCAATTTCAAGGTTTCATATGTTCTTGCATTGCCGCTAGCTTCATTTCGAGTACCTTGCGCGGGCGATCGTCAAGGAGAGAGCAATTAATTAAGATTTATTTAAGAGATGCCGCAAGAAATGAGTCATGGATCATTGATCACTGTCGTGACTCGTGAGATCTCCAGATGCCGCGGCCACTCGATCGAGATAGCTAGGTAGCCTCTTTCCGTCCACGTACGTACATCAGCTGCTGGCCGCAGGTTTCTCTCAAGTGACGCGGCAAACAGGACGCAGCACTAGGGAACTAGTACGAGTATAATAACAGATAAACGCAGGCTCTTGGTCAGAGTTAGAGCCCTTGATTGCATGGCAGTGTCGATTGTCGAACTCCAGTCATAGTGTTCAGAACCTCCACCAGTGTCCAGCGTACTGCTCACTCTACCGGATCAGCTATAGTAGCCTTCACATCGGCATGTCTTTGCTCAGCAGTCAAGCATCCATCATGCACTTGTTCATCACCATAGTCGGCAGGGAACCAACGTTAGGTCTGGAATTTCTCTTTGGTAAATGGCCTAGTAACGATAACCTTGAACGAGCACGGTTTTCCAAGAGTGTCATTCCCGTGTTTCGCCCCCATCCCACACCTGATTTTTTTTTTGACTTAAACGTTTGTTTTTAAGCGAAATGATGATTTTATTCTCGTTTTTAAACTTTGTGATTTTACCCCTGCTTTTTCAAAATGAAGAGAGACTCTACCTCTGGTCTGTTAAGCCCATGTAACGGTGTTAACTTTTGGACAAAATGACAACTTTGCCTATGCGTTTTTACCCCTGTTTTATTATGCTATTTGTGTTTTTACCATTGTTTTAGATCAGCAAGTTGACATTTTGTATATAGTTTTTTTTAGAAAAAAATTGACAGCATTTCTGCTGACAATCCATATAAACAGAATTTAATATCACACAACAAATTAATTTCACACATATTGCATTAACGGCAACAAACCAGATCCATATAATATGCCATCACAGTACCATATTAGATGCCAACATAGAGGGCCAAATAACATGTCAAACACCAACATAAAGGTCCAAATAATATGTGAAATACCAAATGACATGTGAAACAAAAGTAGGAACTAGTAGTGAGTTTCCTAGACAACTAGCAGTGAGCTACATATCAAGCATTCAAACCCAACAAAGTAGCAAGCCTCCTAGAAGTTGCTCCTGTCCCGCTTCTTCATGTTCCCCTTCTTGAAGCACTTGCATTTTGTATGAAAAAGAGCATAATTATGTTAGTAAAGTTACTAAAATCAGTGTCACAGCTACAATCACTTAGTACATCTACATCAATAGCCTCAGAAGCACTTTCTTTGGTGGCAGCTCTCTTTTTTTTGTGGATATTGTCTTTTTTTATGGGGCTTTTGGCTGTTTTGTTTGTTGCTATTTCATTTGTGACTCTCTCATTTGTGGCTCTCTCACTAGTGTCTTTCTTAATTAGGAGCACACTAGCCCTCACAGTAGGGTGAAACCTTCTCTTTGTTGAAAAAAAATTGCAGTGGCCCCTCAAAATTATTTATCTGAGCATTGATACATACTAATCCGTCCTCTACATTGATTAGAAGCCACTCTAACAAAATTTTATCAAATTTAATTTCTATAGAATCATTCTCCAAATCACACCACAAGGTAATGTACTGTTCAGAATCCCACAAGCAATGCTTAGCAATGAAATCAACTAGCTGCAGCAGCCCAAAGCTATTTGTGTCAACAACTTTAGTTGACAAAGTTCTACCTTGCCACCATGTTTTGAACCATTGTCTGGCAAGCTAAAAAACGAGCGCACTCTAACAACAAGTTCCAATTTACTGTGATTTAGCCTATAAATCACAGCATGGAAGAAACTAGTTCACACATCTACTAATCGCGGCTATTTTTCTACTGCATTGAAGCACACATCTCAGAAATTGCTGAATATACCTGGGCTCTTCCATGGTGGCCGGCTCTTCCATGGTGCCTGACTAGAGATGTCGGTCAAGATGCTGATGTTCTGGGCTCCAGCCTGTGGGGCGGGGCTGGGCAAGACCCCCAGCCACACCATCGAGGGCACGAGCCGGGGGTAGTGGGCTGGGCAGAGCCCGTGCGGCACTCCCAGCCGGTAGCCGCGCCGTCGGGGGAGGATGAGATGAGCCGGAAGAAGCGGGCCGGAGGGAGGAGGAGACGAGCCGAGGGGGAAATGTGCCGAAGGGAGGAGGAGCGGCGCCACCGCTTGCCGCGCCGCCGGGTAGCAAAACCCTAGCGCGAGTCCGAGCGTCGAGCCATGAGTCATGACTCCCTTCGGGGATGATTCGAGAGACCGTGACAAAGGAGATAGGGAGTGAGGGGTAACATGGTCTTTGAAACAACCCGATTTCCACGAAGGGAAATCCACAGAGTCGAAGTGTAATAAGACCGTTGTAGATCATATTACCCAAATTCCAGTCGAATATCTCATCCATACAACGATAATATCAGAGTACCAATAGTGCGGAAATACATAAATTATTACATCGCCGTATTGGCGGAATCCAAAAATAGCATTCATTCAGAACAGCTTGAAGATAAGATCACCAAACTCGAGCGTAGGAACGAACCCCTCAACCGTCAAACTCCTCGGAGCTATACTCCTCAGCAGAACCTGTGTGCCAAAATTTATCAGTACGATTTGTACTGGCCACTCCCAACCCTATGAGCGTTGCTTTGTGGAAATTGGATGCAAATTGGATATAATCAAAAGGAACCTATAAGGCTGGGGTTTCCTATGTTATAGCATATCAAGTATATAATAATAGTTGGTCAAGTTTTATCACCATTTCCACTCACATTCCACCCCGTTCCCGTCCAGAGCCAGGTTTCGATCCAGGGATCGATATACCACCATCTCCACACCATCACCACATTTCCACCATACCATTCCACATCATCTCCACACCTTCGCTCAGTCGATAGGCCAACTCCCTCTCGGCACTGTCTCAAGGCCCGTAGCCTCTGGCTACGACCGACACTCCCTCTCGGGGAAGAAGAGAAGGACTCATCTCCTATCTAGTTTAAGCGAAACCCAGGAAAGGTCCATAACTGACAAGTCGGCATATGTATCGATCAATCAACCATACACTCTGCAGAGGTTTCACATACCCACAAGATAGCCATCCTCGACGGTGCCCCGTCTAGGCAGATTCTGGTCGCTTGCTAGCCTAGAACGATGCCACCCTACCTCTCAGCCCTGGAACATCCCAAGTCTAGTCTGGGATGGCTGATACTGTGAGTCGTAGATAGAGCCGGGGCCCTCCGGATGTCAAGAACCAGGTCCACATGGCCTCCTAAAGTCTCGGTAGGGTGTGGAGGGGAAAACCGCACACCCCGTACCTCCTTGCACACGTTCGCCTAGCAGTAGTGGCACCGCTCTACCAAGTAGTCTGACCGTCCCGCACCATATAGGGCGAGTGGGATGTAAGGCTTCCCGGTGAATCTGAGTACTAGTAAGTCCTTAGGGATGACCAAGCCAGAATGTCTTCGTCAGGGTTTCCAATTACCATGCCACCACAGCACCTCTACCCCGAGCTCCACCTCTCTGAGGTTCACACCCAAGGCCACCTCCAATTACCATTTACCTGCCACAGGTATTCCATATCCAAGTGCCCAGGTAGCACCACATGGCAAGACTCACCCTAGGCTCGTCGTTATTCCCGCTCGGTCGACACAACCCTCACCCTCCACGCACCCAAGTCACACACGCAGCACTCTCCCCATAGTCCAGATAACACTAGTTTCCTACCACGCATCCATGTAGTGCAAGCGTAGTAGTAATGATAAGCAATGAAATATAGCAGTGAGCGTGTGACTAGCCTATCAACAGGGTGAGTAGGGGTAAGGTTGCATCAAGGTAAAGGTCATCAAGAAAGCATACTACCATGCAATTCCTATCATAGTGTGTATATAACATTAAAGTAAAGCATTAGCAGTTCTACATAAGCCATGCGTAATGGGTGCTACGAGATTGGGTGGGATGTGGCACCTTCAGTGTAGTCGTCTCCGTACTCCTCACGGTACTCTCGGTCCTCGTCCGTCTGGTTCTCCTCCGAGTCTGCAAACGATCGCATTATAGTCGTGTTAGCGACGTCTATAGAATAGCACAAAGAAGCAATAAGAATTCGAAAGAGCCTGATGCACTCAAACTTGGGTTTATTGCGTAGGGCTCGATGAATTTTGGTCATGTTCTGGTGCCTTTCTGAGTTCGTATGAATTAGTTATGAATTTTCGAAGTTTCAATCATTTCTGTTTAATGGGAAAAGGTTGAATTAATCTTGGGCTGACACATGCCACGCTGTGACTTGTTCATGTGACGTGTGGGAACTTGGAGTGGTGAAACAGCTGGTGAGGTGGTCGGAGAGGTCACCGAAGTGGTCGAAGGGATCGCCGAAGTGGTCGGAGGGATCACCGAGGTCCCTGACGCTGGCGTGGTCACATCATCGGTATGGCGTCAGCATGGCATTATTAGGGCTAAACCTTGGCTGACAGGTGGGTCCTGTTTAAGTGAACGTCAAGTCAACCGGTGAGTCAATGTTCAACGAATCACAGTCACTGACATGTGGCCCCGGTCAACAGTCAATGTCGATCGGTCAATGGTCAATACAGGCCGGGTCCAAACTAGGCCGGTTGAGCCTGGGTACGGGCTGGACCTTGGTCCACCACGTGGCGCGTGCTAGTGCAGCCACGTCATCTTGCTGGGCCACTAACAGGCCGTGGTCCATGGGCGTAGGTGAGGTGTGGTTCATGGTGAACCTACCTGTGTTGCTCCATAGACCACAGAGCCGGTCTATGAAGGGCTTGGTCCACTTACTCCTTCCCTAGGGTTCAGTTCACGAGCACGACGTAGTCGTGGTTGGAGGCTCGGTGGAGCTGCTTGGAATACAGTCAATGTGGTCATGGTCAGAGCTGCTCGGCGAAGCTGCTCGGGGTGGTCGACGTGGTCGTGGTCGGCGCGGTCGACGTGGTCGACGGGGTCATGGTCGGAGTGGTCGGCGTGGTTGACGAGGTCGTGGTTGGAGTGGTCGGCGTGGTCGATGTGGTCGGCGCGGTCGACGTGGTCAGTGTGGTCGATGAGGTCGTGGTTGGAGAGGGGAGATATCCCTCGCTGTTTCTCGATGGGGCTACCGCCGGCGGTGAGGTCATCGGCGAGCCCCTCAGGCGGTACTGGTGCGAGATTAAGGTAGGCAAAAGCTTCCCTATGCCTTAGCGAGTGCAGTGGTGTGGTCAAGGTGGTGGCTAGGGCTTCCTAGGGTCCCGGCCATGGTGAACGGCGGCATGGGTCCGTCGACGTGCATGGACAGGGTTGTGGTGGTAACGAGAGTCCAGTTGGAGAAGCATGTGAGCTCCACGGTGCTTCTACGGCCATGGTGGGCACGTTGAAGGAGCTCCTGGTGCTCCTGGTGGCTCTGGCCACAGTGGTGAGGCAAAACAGAGGTGGTGGCGCTCCGATAAGGTGCGGTGCGGCAACACAAGGCTCCGGTGGGCTTCTTCCTCGGCTAAGGTGAGTGCGGTGTGACTCTCATCATGGCGGGCCAGTTGGTGTGTCAACGTCGCCTTTATCGCGACGTAGAAGACATGGTGGTCTCGCCATGGTTGTGCTCTCGGCCATGGTGAGCGTGCTCGTGCATGTGCGCACCTACTCCGATGTACTACGTCATGGCTGGGGTCCTCCTTTTGGCTGATGACAGCACGCATGGCGTGTCTTGGGTCTCGGTACACATGGCCATGGCGGTCTCCCTAGCTAACCAGTTGGGCTAGGCCGGAGCTCGAAGCTTCAGCAAGGTTTCGATCATGGTGATGCGCGTTCCATTTGGCTAGGGAGGTGGTCTCAGCAAGTTGGCTCACCGTGGGGTTCATGGCGGTAGGATGGCGGTGCAGTGGCGAGGTGAGGCTGTGATGAGGCGATGCAGTGCCGTGCCAAGCAGCTACGTCGCTGTAGCTGATCGGGGCGGCGCTCCTAGATCCGGTGAGCTCCTCCCTACAGTGGCCTCCTTCTCCATGCTTCTTCCTCCTCCCTCTCTCTCGACTTGGCATGGTGTGGTGCTGTGCCACCAGCGGCGGCGGCGAACGGGCTGAGGGTTAGGGTTCACAGATGTTGGCTTTTATAGCCGAGCTCCAAGGGCTTCAATGGCGGACAGCGATGGGCGGTGGTGATGCGCTGAGCGCATCCGACGGCTCGCGCACGATAGTGTAGGCGTGGCGCAAGGGAAAAATAGGGTCATGCAATTTGCGTGACCCTGGGCCCACGCCTACTCCGCGGTCGGCTCCTGGTCGCGTGGTGGAGGGAGCGTGGGGAAGACGATGACGTTGTAGCTAGGCAGCTGGTAGAGGGGGCTCGTTTGTCAGCTTGTCCTGATGCGGCGGCATGCGGTGCGTGATGTCTGACGGCCGGGTCCGGCTCGTCAGTGGATTGTGCGTGTGGGGGCAGTAGGGTGTTGCTGGGCTGGCTTCGTGGGCCACGTGCGCGTGTGGGAGGGTAGGCGGGCTGGTTCGCAAGGCTGAGTAGGCCTGGGCTACTGTTGCTGCTCCCTATTCTTTCCTTTCTCTTTTATTTATTCTTTCTTCTATTTTGTTTTCCTTTCTCTTTTATTTGCACAACAAAAGATCAATAAAAAGCAACTCACTTGTTTAGAATTAAAATGCATGCAAGAATGTAGGTGTTAGGGATTCTAAACACACACCTATACAACAAGTGACATGCTATGCTTATGACTAATGCAACACTTAGGGTTAGCTCCTACAAATGTCACTCATCATCACATGGGGTTAAAAATAGAAAAAAATTGTAGTTGGGATTTTTGGTGTGTGGATTTTTGGGTTGTTACAGTCTTTTTGTGTAGGTGCCTTTTCTTTTTCCTTTTTTTAACTAGTTAATCCAACAATTTTAGATGGTGTTACAAAGGAGGGGTATACGGGAGCTTCGTTTGAATATAAGGAGGGTAAATCACAAAGTTAAAAAACAGGGGGTAAAATCACCATTGCACTATGGAATAAGGGTAGAACACCAAATTCCCATTTTTGGCATGGTTCTTCTTCCTCCTCTAGCCGCCTGTCGCAGTCCCCGCTCGTCCTCGCCCCTGCTGTCGACCACCGCCCCACTGCGTGCTCTAGGTTTGCCGGAGCTCCACCATGGCCACCCTCGCCGGCGACGCCGTGACGCCCCCGCCCCTACCTGGCCCAACCGCCTCCACTGCCGCCAGGGCCCTAATCCACTTGCCCACCATCCCCACCGCCTGGCATGCCTACCTCCCTAGACTGGCTCCTTCTATACCCGTGCAGAGTTAGAATAGAAAGAGGGGGAGGGGCTCGTCGGAACCCTAGCCATCGCGCCAGAGCTGGGGAAGAAGACGGCGAGCGTGAGCGAGGAGCAAACATCATCATGGGCTCAAATCGGACGGCCTCCACCACTGTCCCCGCGCTCATCGGACGCCTCAAAAATCGCATGTGAAATCCCCCCAAAAACACTCGGTTGCCATATAGCATTTGTCTTTTCCACTGATTCATGTTCAGAACTAAAAGGATCTAACAATGCCTAGAGGGGATGATGAATAGGCATATCTAAAAATTTACTGCAAATGCTAAGTTTAAATCTATCAGTCAATGTCGGAAGTCCCAGCGTTTGGGTCGGAACTCCCGATGTTTTCAGAAGTTCTAGCACAAACGTCAGCAGTTCCGACGCCTACGTGAACTACAAAAGCAATGCCAAATTTAACTTTGCGGATAAATAATCTTACAACCTCACTTCCTAGTGGTTTGGTGAAGATATTGAGTCACTCCCTTGACGCTGTAATGCCTCCAAACCGTAGATCGAGTCCAAACCCTAAAATGAAAGTTTGGGAGAGAAAGAGATAAACAAATACAAGTAATCTCTAGCAATCACAACAACAACAACAAGCACGTGGGACACAAGGATTTATCTCGAGGTTCGGCAACCCCACAAAGGAGCTCCTACATCCTTGTTGTTGAGGTGACCACCAAGGTCGGAGTCACTTCCACCTCCTTATCTCTCTCAAAGCGACCACAAAGGTCACTTGAGCTTTCCACTAAGAAATCGAAGGGTGATACAAACTTCCCATGGCTCTTCCATAAGATGGAAGCTCTTGGGCAATGCCTAGCCGGCTAGGGGCAAAGCCTCAAGAGTAATAGACGCAAAATCAACTGGCTTGACGAAGAAATCAAGTGCTCAAGCTTGCCAAAGTGATGCTCTCACTTAATCCACTCTCCTTTCACTCAAAACCCTAAGGGAATCAAAGATTAGAGCAAAGAGGGAAGGAGAGGGGTGCTTTAGTTGCTTAGGAGCTGTTGAGCATGAAGTGGGTCAGCTGTGAATGAGTCCATTATGGTTAGAAATGAAGAGAGGGGTATTTATACTCCAAGTGAAAATCTAATCGTTCAGATCTACGTCGGAAGTTCTAACGTAGATCTCGGGACTTCTGACGCTAACAGAAAATACTGTTCACACAGGGTCAGAAGTCCGTGTGTGCAAGTTAATGTCGGAACTCCCGGCAAACATCGAGACTTTCGACGTGCGCAGTTAAATAGCCAGCAAAGCTCCAGGTGTTGGGACTCCCGACAAGCTTCGAGACTTCCGACGGTCGAAAGTTCCAATGTACATCCACAGACAGACAGTCAGTCAGAACCACCGATGTTGGGACTCCTGGTTTGGGTCGGCACTTCCAACGTCCATAGTCACCGTGCAGGCTAAGTGACTGGGAGTTAGAACTTCTGGCAAGAGTCATGACTTCTGACTATCGAGAGTTTTGGCTTACGTCAGGACTTTTGACACCAACAGTCATAGAAAAATAATCTGTGTGCTCGTGGAGTGCTAGAGTGTCTCTCTTTTGATTTAATTATTATGCTTGAGCACTCTATCTTCCTTAGACCAACTAAATTTGCATCCCTCTTTATAGTGCGGTGGACCCTAAACTCAAAAGCAAAAATAAAACCTTTGGAGAGCGCTTTGAGTTCGTCCACCTTTACAACTTTAAAAATTAAGGGATTCCATTTCATCTTTATCAACTCTTTGATTCTTTCATGGGACTAATAGCTGCGACATATCTCATTAAGATCACATTAGTCCCTAATTTGGATGTCATCAATACACCAAAACCCACATAGGGGGCAAATGCACTTTCAATCTCCCCCTTTTTGGTAATACAACCAACTTAGGCTTTTATAAGAATGAAAGAATTTAAAGTTTTTGAACCCCAAAATTTATGAAGAGCTCCCCCTTGATGTATGCATGAATTTGAATATCAATTAGAATCATCTATACATGATTTGCATACCTCAAGACAAAAGCTCCCCCTAAATTTTGCAATCCATGGGGTGCAACAAGTGTGTGTGAACAAAAAGATATCCATGAAAAGAAATTGCAATATGACATGTTATTTCACACAACAAATAAAAATAATACGATGGCCAAGATTTCAAAGTAAAAATTTGAAGCAACACATGGCCATCAAAATAATCCACCATCACAAGTAGAGACAAGCACAAGTTAATAAGCTAGATAAATAATCATGACTTGTCCTACAATCATTCATCACAAACATATATAGATATTTGTCCATCACAAAGTGGCCACCACACGACAAAGTAACCAACTAACTTATTACAAGATATCAAAGCCTAACACTCCCCCTTTGTCAACAAGTGCCAAAAGGGGTAGGCCGCATGAAAAAACAACTACTCATCCTTGTAGTCATCATCCTCATCGTGGTCACTGTCATCACCACCGTCATTGTCTTCATCATCATCATCCTCAATGTAATCCTCATCTTGTTCCGTCGCCTTGCCCTTGCCATGAGGATGAGAAGTCGCATCATCTTCGTAGGCCACACAAGCCTCATCATATAGAGCCAATGGATCATGGGGAGGCACAAACGGTGGTGGAGGGGGAGACAATCCCTATGTGTTGTTCCAACCGATATAGCCTCTCTTGCATATCGTGCTCACATTGAGCACTAGCACAACACTGTCCAAACATGTATGTCATTAGGAACTTGAACTTGTTGGGCTTCTTTCTAGAGGAGGACAAAGAGAGGGGTTCGACACTTGAAGAGCCAGTAGCAGCAGGTGTTGAAGCACCACGGCGAGAGTGAGAACCCAAAGCACCTTTCCCTTTAGCTTTGGCTGCATTAGCTTTCTCCCTCAGTTCTCTAGCAGCAATGATGGGAGGTCTTGTTGGATATCTTGAGGAGCTTTTGCTGAGTGTCATAGGGAAATCGGATGCAGGATACTTGCTCAATGACATGCATAATGTACAGTGCATAGGGAAGATGCTTTACCAGATCCTCAATAGAATCATGTATCTTGTTCCAAATGTATCTGCTGATGGGAAATTTCTAAAACTCATCGCCAAATCGCTGAAGCACCTTCTGTGAATCATCACGAAGGTAGGTGGAGTCACCTACCTTCGGATACAAGATATGTCGCAAGATGTTGTTCAGAATATATAGTAGGGCTTCAGAAACACTGTCTGTCCATGAGCTATGTGTCCATCAAGATACATATGTTGGTACTCCTCTAAAGCGAGATCCTCATACTCAGTCAACTCAGTAGCAGTGCGGTCGCTGTGACTCAAACTAAGAAGGCGAGAGAAAGTGATGAAGTCCACCTTATAATGCTTGCCTTCAGTGGTCCAATGAATAATGTCAACAACACCGATAGGGTCTCGCTCATGATGATAAGAAGCATAAAATTGATAGATTAGCTCGCTATTCCAATGCTTCCTAAACTCTAGCAAGTAGGACAGCCCCATTGAGTGTATATCCCGAACCATCTGCTCTAGCTCAGGTTCCTTGTACTTGCCAAGAGAGTATGCATCAATGCACTTCATCTAAAGGACTGGTGGCTCCCTCTTCTTCAAAAACTTTCGATATAGAATGGAATCATAAAAGTTATAATGGAAGGGGTGCTAGAAACGATACTCAAGTCATAGATCCTTCTCGTCCTCAGCATAAAGGTTCCTGCCCCTCTAGGACCTGATGTCCTTAACCCAATAATGATAGTCCACTAGAAGAGGAGGAGTCCATCCACCAGTAGGATTCGGAGCCATGGCGGGCTCCCGCATGATCGGCGACACACCTGTGAATGGAACAAGCTAAGAGACAAACCCCGTACTACAAGTCGGGGTGCGAGTCGGTGGAGCAGCAATGGTGCATCCGGCATGGTCAATCGTTTCCTCTTCTTCATCAACCATTGGCACATCCCCAACAGGGGCAGGAGCAGGAGGAGGAGTGGCAGCCAACGACCCTTGATCGACACGACGACGGGCAGCACGGGAACCACCAGCACCACCATGCTGATATGATGCCTTGGTGCGACCAGACGGTCTAGGGACAGCGACATGGTCTTGGTTCTTCTTGGAATGCTTCTCCTGATGACGTGAAGGACTTCGACCATCCATGACTACGAAGAACACGAAGTGGAACTTAAGAAATAATATAAGGAGATGTGAACGAACATCGAGAAGTGAAGAAACAGGAATGGAGTGGTCACCCTGGGGTTAGGAGTTTCAGCCACAGTCAGGAGTTCCAATAGCCAAGAGTTCCGGCCAGGCATCGGGAGTTCCAATGGTCAGAACCTCCGATGGTCTCCGAGACCTCCAACGCCCAAGGTGACCATCCCATTCATGGGGCTTCAAATCACGACATACATTCATACAAGGGAGATAGAGGAGTAGAAAGGAAGAAGGAATACATTCAAAATGCAAGGTACATTGGAGTTAGGGTTAGGATGCCACGGTAGTACCTTGAATCAAGAAAGGAAGGAGACGAAGAGGAACTAAATCCACAGGCCACGAAGAAATCAACGAACACGAACACCTCCACCAATAGAATCTCCACCACACAAACTGAATGTCCACCATGATCTGAGGAAATAATAGGGCACGTGCAGTGGAACGAGGGTGGGGAGGTCGGGACTACCAGCAAGGCCTCCAGCGGTACAATGAGAAGGAATGGGGGCTAGAGCTCCCGATAGGGCGGAGGTGCGGGTAGGGCGTGACGCGACGACACGAGGAGGAGCAAGGGCGACGCAAGGAGAGGCGATGGTGGTGCATGGAGAGGGAATGAGGGCAATGGGAGGGGAGGAGGGACCATAGATAAGGGACTAGGCTAGGTAAAAAAGAATCAGGCAACCGACTCAGCGCAGTAAAAAAGATAGATTTGCATCAGGACTCCCAGCGTACATCGACACTTTCGGCTGTCGGGAGTTCCGACCTACGTCAGGACTTCCGACGCAGGGAAACTGAAAAACCCTCAAACTTGAACTCACTACACCATGTGGGGCAAAAATATAATGGACACTAACATTTTCACAAGTGACTAGATTTCATTCAACCAACACAAAGCAATAGTCACTCATAAAAATTATAATATAGATTTTGAAAGTGTCACGCAATGTTTTCTTAATTCATTTCTCCTAACTAGATCAAACAAAATGTGTGTGCAAGGGATCAAGCCATGTTATAAGAATCAATGATATTTAGTTCACTCCTCAAAGCACAAAATCTTGACTCATCTAGGGGCTTTGTGAAGATATCGGCTAATTGCTTTTCGATGCTCACATGATGAATGGCGATATCTCCTTTGGCTTTGTGGTCTCTTAAAAAATGATACCGAATGTCTATGTGCTTTGTTCGAGAGTGGTTTATAGGGTTGTTTGCCAACTTAATGGCACTCTCATTGTCACACAAAAGTGGAATCTTGGTTAACTCACATCCAAAGTCCTTTAGTGTTTGTTTTATCCAAAGTAGTTGGGCACAGCAAGCGCCGGCCACCATATACTCGGCCTCGGCGATGGACAAAGCAATGGAATTTTACTTCTTAGAGCTCCACGACACCAAGGATCGACCAATAAATTAGCAAGTCCTGGTAGTACTCTTTTGGGTTACTTTACAACCGGCATAATCCGAATCGGAATAGCCAAGTAACTCAAAAGTGGAGCCCTTAGGATACCACAAGCCAAGATTAGGAGTGTGCACTAAATACTGAAAAAATCTCTTAACAACCATCAAATGACATTGTTTCAGATTAGCTTGAAATCTTGCACACATGCACACGCTAAGCATAATATCGGACCTAGATGCACAAAGGTAAAGAAGTGATCCAATCATGGAGCAATATACCTTTTGATCGACGTCCTTTCCTCCTTGATCAAGATCAAGATGTCCATTGATTAGCATGGGTGTCTTGATGTGCTTGGCCTTGTCCAAGTTAAACTTGTTCAACATGTCGTTGGTGTACTTGGTTTGACTTATGAATGTGCCATCCTTGAGTTGCTTGATTTGAAATCCAAGGAAAAACTTCAACTCTCCCATCATGGACATCTCAAACCTATTTGTCATAATCCTACTAAATTCCTCATAAAAAGCTATATTTGTACTACCAAATATTATGTCATCGACATATATTTGGCAAACAAAGATATCATTATTGACTTTGTGAGTAAACAAAGTAGCATCGGCCTTTCCTATCTTAAAACCTTGTTTGAGTAGGAAATCCTTCAAACAATCATACCAAGCTCTAGGGGCTTGTTTGTGCCCATAGAGCGCCTTGTCAAGCTTGTAGACGTGATTTGGATACTTGGGGTCCTCAAAGCCCGGTGGTTGCTCTACATACACCAACTTGGATAGGGAGCCATTGAGAAATGCATTCTTCACGTCCATTTGGTATAACTTGAAATCATGATGAGCGGCATAGGCAAGTAGAATACAAATTAATTCTAGCCTAGCCACTGGTGCATAGGTCTCCCCAAAATTTAAGCCTTCAATTTGAGTGAATCCTTGAGCCACCAACCTTGCCTTGTTCCTTGTTACCACCCCATGCTCATCTTTCTTGTTGCGGAAGACCCACTTGGTTCCAATCACATTTTGCTTGGGCCTTTCCACCAAGGACCAGACTTCATTCTGAGTGAAGTTATTCAACTCCTCTTGCATGGTTATCATCCAATTCCGGATCAAGTGCCTCTTCCACCCTACGAGGTTCCAAAGGAGAAACAAATGAGTAATATTTACAAAAACTTGCTAAATAGAAACATGTAGTTACCCCTCGTCGAATGCTCCCCAATATGTTATCAATGGGGTGATCCCATTGAATGGATTGATGCACTCTAGGATGTGGCACTTGAGTTGATCTTTGGATAGGGCCATCATCATCATCATCACAGTCATGATCGGTTGGAAGATCACAATCATGAACTTGTGGAGGGTTGACTTCACTTCTTTCTTCATTGTTGAGTTGAGGGTGAACTTGCTCATTGTTGACACCATCTTCATGAGAATGACCTTGTGCTTCATTTGATCTCCCATCTTGATTATTTCCTTGTTACGGAAGCTTCACTATGTTCATTTGATGGAACATGATGAATAGTTGGATCAAGATCATCACACACAACATGGTCTTCATCTTCATCTTCAACGGACTTTACTTCACAAATAGCAAGCTTCTTGATTGCTTCATGTGGAGCTTCTTCATTACCTACATTCTCAACATTGACTTGCTCTTTTTGAGAGCCGTCGGTTTCATCAAAAGTCACGTCTACTATGATTTCAATCAAACCGGTGGTTTTATTGAAAACATGATATCCATGTTCGTTAGTACCATAACCAAGCATGAAACCTTCATCAACCTTTGATGCTGACTTAGAGCTTTTGGATTTCTTGTTAAGTATGAAACACTTGGATCCAAAAACTCTAAAGTAGTGCACCTTAGGCTTTTTATCAGTTAGAAGTCCGTAGGTGGTCTTTTCTCTTTTCTTGTGAAGATATAAACGGTTGATAGCATGGCATGCTGTGTTGACCGCTTCTGCCCAATAGTTGGTTGGAGTCTTGTATTTATCCAATATTGCTCTTGCGGCTTCTATGAGCATTCGGTTCTTCCTCTCCACAACACCATTTTGTTGTGGAGTGTATGGAACCGAAAACTCATGCTTGATTCCTTCTTCATCAAGAAACTCTTCAATGTTGGTGTTCTTGAACTCCATACTGTTGTCACTTCTAACTCTCTTGATTTTGACATCAAACTCATTTTGGGCTCTTCTTGCAAACTTCTTGAAGATATCTTGGACTTCACTCTTTTCACGCAAAAAGAATACTCAAGTGAAACGAGAATAATCATCAACAATTACAAAACCATATTTGTTACCACCAATGCTTATGTAAGCGACGGGTCCAAATATATCCATGTGAAGCAACTCTAATGGCCTTTCAGTTGTCACAACATTCTTGATGGGATGTTTAGCTCCAACTTATTTTCCCACTTGGCATGCGATACAAATCCTATCTTTCTCAAAAGAAATATTTGTTAGTCCAAGGATGCGTTCGCCCTTTTGAAGTTTGGCCAAGTTCCTCATTCCAACATGGGTAAGTCGGCGATGCCATAACCAACCCATGCTAGATTTTGCCATTAAACAAGTCTCGAGATTTACTCTATTTGATGTGAAATCAACTAGATAGAGTTTCCCTTTTAAATGACCCATAAATGCAATAGAGGAATTCTCCCTTCTATAGACTTCCACACCCTTATCCATAAAGAGAAATTATAACCCATCTCACAAAGTTGTGAAATGAACAACAAATTGTATCTCAACGAATTCACAAGTAAAACATTAGAAATGGAATTATCATTTGATATAGCAATTTTACCCAAACCGGGGACTTCTCCTTTTCCATTGTCACCAAACACAATATTTCCACTATGATCATGATTTGGCTAGAGTGATGTGAATATGTCCTTCTCTCTGGTCATATGATTGGTGCATCCACTATCAACACCCAACTTATTCCACCGGAGGAATATTCCTACAAGGACAAATTAAGCTTTTGTTTTAGGTACCCAAAAAGATTTGGGTCTTAGGGGGTTAGTCACATAAAACTTGGACACCCAAACACTCCTCATAATTTCCTTTCTCTTTTGGGCACCAACATACTTAACCACAATCTTGTCATCCTTGCCCCAACAACACATATAGTCACTAGCATAGCACCGTGGAAGTGGTGCTTGTGGCTTGGGGCCATCGGATTGCTTTATCTTTATTGTCTTGTTACTTGTAGGTTCGATCTTTGGAATGTAGACCTTGTTGTTGGCCTTGCATATTAGCTCATCAAGAGCAACACCCTTGTTGAACTTCACACAAGGCACACCATTGATCATGTTCCTTCCATTAGTCTTTCCATCATACCTATTTGTAGCCAATGCCTTCCTTGATTGATGGGTGCCTTGACGACTTGTATATAGTCTTGTTGGATTGCTCTTGACACTTGCACCCATTCTTTAATATCATCTTCAACCTATGAATCTCCTTGTCTTTCTTCTCTAACTCAACAAGGTTAGTTGTATATGCATTCACATCAATTTTATAGCATCTTTTACAACTATCACTAGTGGAGACATTAGAGTCTTCGGTTGCCTTAGGAGAAGTTAAAGTGTTAGCCCAAATAGTACTATAGTTTAGCTCAAGATTTCGATATTTTTCTTCCAAGCTTGTGAGGCTTTCTTGAGCTATACTCTTATCATTCTTGAGGCTAGCTACTTGATCATTAACCGAGGAATGTTCCTTAGTTAATTTCCCAATTGAGTTATTGGCTAAAGACAATTCTACGGTTAACTTCTCAACCTTCATCTTTTTCTCGGCGATAGATGCTTCAAGTGCAAGATTTTTCTCTCTCTTGAGTGATTATATCTCCTTGCATCTCTAAGCATCTATCCCTCTTCTCTAATTTCTTCATTAGCATTTTTTATTTTAGAGAAGACTTTTTTACCAAATTTCTTTATCATAGTTGCTTCAATTTCTTCTATGTTCTCATCACAACTATCATTCTCATCACTAGAGGAAATGGGTGTAGTATGTACCTTCTCCCCTTTTGCCATGAGACAAGTTGGGGTATAGTAGTCATTGTCGATGAGATTGGAGAACAGCCTCGGTGGTGAAGATAGGTTGGAGAAGAGTTTTGGTGGTGAAGTTGAGTTAGGGAAGATCATGGTCGGTGAAGAAGAGTGGTGGATAGTGATGTTTGTGACTCCCTTCTTCTTCTTCTTCTCATCATCACTTGAGTCACTATCACTTGACTCCCATTCTTCCCTAAGATGAGCTTCACCTCTCTTCTTGCCTTTGTTCTTCTTGTCTTCATCCTTGTCATGCTTGTGCTTCTTTTTCTCATTAGGACAATCGGCTATGAAGTGACTGGTTTGACTACATCCATAGCAAAATCTCTTTTTGAACATTCTCTTTCCATCACCATAGGTCTTGCGGTTGCTTTTCTTCTTCATAAACTTTCTAAGATTTCTAATCACAAATGCAACCTCCGCATTAGAATCTTCTTCTCCACTTAAGGAATCATCCTTCACTTTCTTCTTCTTTTCTTGACTTAAACCTTGACCTTCATGTTGTTGAGTTGCTTTAAGGGTTGCACTCTTGTTGAATCCCATTGCATTAGGATTTTGATTGTGAGCATTGATTGCATCTACATCTAGACACTCATGATGCTTGAATTTTGAAAGAACTTCTTGAGGGGTCATCTCATCATAACCGGGCCTTTCCATGATCATGGACGCTAGCATGTTGTTCTTGGCTCTATAGGTTCTCAATATCTTTCAAGCAACCTTGTTGTCATCCCATTCGGTGCTTCTAAGAGCTCTTATGCGGTTGACCAATGCCATGAGCCTATCAAACATGGATTGTGTTGTTTCATTTTGCAAGAATACAAATCTTTCCAATTCACCATGAAGCAACTCAATGTTGCCTTTTCTCACACTTTTATCTCCTTCAAATGACACTTTCAAAGTATCCTAAATTTATTTTACACTTTCCATTCCATTCACTTTTCTAAACTCATCTGGAGCTAGGCTTGACACAAGCAATGCTACGGCCTATGCATTTTGATGGAGGTTGTGCACTTCTTCTAGAGTTATCTCTCTATCTTCATCGGTAGGAATCATCACACCAACATCCACAACTTCCTAAAGTCTTACGGCAATGAGATGCATCTTCATCTTGTAAGACCAATCGATGTATCTTGTTCCATGAAAGTGAGGTGGCTTGCCAATGTTGACGGACGGAGTATGTAGTGTTGAACCTTTCATGAGTTGTCCATAGTCAAAGCTCATGTTTGAATATATTCCCTTTCCATGAGCATGCTCACCGGCTCCAATATCATTAGCGGCATCTTTGTTTGTTTCATTCTTGTCACTCGTATCATTCTTGCCACTTATTGCATCATCAACCTTCTTGCTCAATTCTTCCTTCATCTTGCTCATCTCATCTTGCACCTTTTTTATTTCATCTTGAAAGAGCTTGGCTTGAGCACTTATCAAATCTTCAGCTATTTTCTTGGCCATTTCGATGACAACGGCTTGCATCTTGTCAGACTCTGACATTGTTTCTTCTCATGCGGTGAAGCGCAAAGAGAAGACCTTGCTCTGATATCAATTGAAAGGATCTAACAATGCCTAAAGGGGGGTGAATAGGCATATCTAAAAATTTACTGCAAATGCTAAGTTCAAATCTGTCAGTCAATGTCGGAAGTCCCGACGTTGTCAGAAGTTCTGGCGCAAACGTCAGCAGTTCCGATGCCTACGTGAACTACAAAAGCAGTGCCAAATTTAACTTTGCGGATAAATAATCTTACAACCTCACTTCCTAGTGGTTTGGCGAAGATGTTGAGTGACTCCCTTGACGCTGTAATGCCTCCAAACCATAGATCGAGTCCAAACCCTAAAATGAAAGTTTGGGAGAGAAAGAGACAAATAAATACAAGTAATCTCTATCAATCACAACAACAACAACAACAAGCATGTGGGACACAAGGATTTATCCTGAGGTTCGGCAACCCCACAAAGGAGTTGTACGTCCTCGTTGTTGAGGTGACCACTGTGATAGAACTGCCCAATTTATACAAGATCAAGTATGGCTATCCCTACTTAATACGTTGACACGCGCATACTCTCACTTATATGAACCCGGTAGTCCGCTGAGTGTCACGTAGGACCTCGGTAAATCAACATCACAACCAAGATCGCATGATTAAGCAAATACACATCACATACGTAGAGTTGCAGTGGAAATAATATTACAAATGGTTTCACAAATAATAGTATAAGTTTGGGTTTCAAAACCGATTAGTGAAAACAACATTTGCTTTCAAAGGATTATATTAATATAAGTTCCAGATACATTACTAGCATAAGTGACATCCTTAGACAAAAAGCATGTAGATGAGAAGTAAATATAGAATCACCGAGCCCACCGGCAGTTAACCACCATCTTCAGTAGGCCAAAACCTCACCTGCAACATGGTGGGATAAACCCTGAGTACTCGAATGTCCTCAGCTAGACTTACCCGTCTTAAACCAAAATAAAGCGACACCAAGGATTATGCAAAGCTTTCTTTAGTGGGCTAGCTGACTTATTTGCAAAAAGCATAAACTATCATGAAGGAACCATTTTAAGTACTTTGCATCATCTTTATTATGACCTATCCATCTAGGTAAGCACCTGTACTATAGCAATCACTTGATTAACCAATAACATCCAGTTACCAACTTAGATTTAGCATATCTCATACCATCCAGATAACCATTAGTGTTCCATAATAATTACTATGATGCCGTAGCTCGAGTCAAGTGCTCACTATCCAGGAGCGATGGCGATTCGAATCGATTCCTAACCAGCTGGTGATTTATTCCTCACACAAACCATGCTTCCCCTGCCAGGGTAGCTTAGATCACCAAGGACACCATTCAGGTAGCCGCAGGACAATCTAGAGCTACAGTACCCAGGGACCGCCCGACTGCCAGGAATTAGGGCGCACCTGCCCTTGGGCTCACTCTTCACGTCCCTGTCATACCCCCATCAGCACCAATACGCGCACCCATGAAGATCCTGGCCTAAATAGTGTCACTAGCTTCATGGTCGAAAGGTACTTTATTCGGACAGCTAAATGTGAGGCATGCGTTCAACATGACAAGAGGGACGAGCAATGATCGGTCCTTAATCGACACAGACGGAAACTAACAGCACCCCAGAACCCTGTCTGATTGCCTACAAATTTTTCCGTCCGGTCTCCAATTATCCATCACACATGGTTAATTCTAGGATATCATTCTTTCCATAGCTAAATTCTTCTAGTAACCACCTATAAATGTAGGTGACCGGATATCACCGATCGCTACCGGTCTAAGCAAGGCTAAGCAGTTATTCGATTCTGACCTAACAGGGTAAAAGGTAATAAGGTAGGCAAGGATAGTAATAAATGCATCAACGGTTTCAATCAACTCCTATAACTTAATGCAACAATATATAAACTCATATATATAGAAAGAATTGCTTTTATAAATTAGGAGACTTATAATGCTCCGGGGCTTGCCTAGAATCCAACACAAGTCAGTTCAGTTAGCTTGCACCGACTTGGTGACATCTCCGGTCCTAGCACTTGCTTAGTCCTTCCATCTTTGGGATAGATCCACCAAACCTAATCTTTGAGTTCGGCTCCACATCACATCCTTCACAAGGTTCATCTAGCGTACCTAAATGAGATGCAAGATGCATGCGTATGAATGTGATGAATGGTAACACAAGATTATGCAAAACATAGACACCAATAGCTATTTAACTAACATCACACAATTAACCCTAGAGAGCAAGTACATCAAGCATGACACAAGTTTAACAAGGTCACAAGTATCATAACTTGACCATCAACAAGGGCATAAGCCACACTCTTAGCAACACATGGAGTAAACAACCACAACTAGCATATGTCTATTTCTGGACTGGAAACAATAGCTTCATGTTAGGATCATAACTAGAGTTATACAAATCCAATAGCCATGGAACAAAACATTCTGGAAAGCTTATGAAATTTTGTACAATTCATCTTTAATCATCTTAGCATGATTCTCAAGTTAACTAAGTCATATATGCCCATTTACAGAAACTGATCCACAATTGACAGAGAGCAGCCATTTCTAACATCCAACTTTAAACAGGCATAACTCACAAACTACTTGGCCAAATGACACCGAATTTTAAAAGTAGCTATATAAATGAATTATCTACAACTTTCTTATTATCATCTAGGTGTGATTCAAATCCTAACTAGATCAAACACTAGCATCTTTCAGATCTGCTCAGAATACAATCAAAACCTGACAGAAGACTTAAAAGTCATGTAACTCCTAAACTATCAGGCCTATGGTCTTACAATTTGAACACCAGCAAGATTATGAAATTTTCTACAACTTTTTTATTCACTACAATCATAGCAAACATCATTTACACCACGAAAATGATTGCACAAGCAAAATGCAAAAGCAGCCCAACAGCAGTGGTACAGAAAACTGATAGAAACTTCAGAGAAGCATAACTGGAGTTCTAGACCTCCAACAAACATGAAACATAACTTTTTGAAAATATTAGGAAGTTACCTACAACTTTATTATTCTCATATTAAGATTATTCTACAGTTATTAGGGTCAATTAATCAAATAATTGCATCTCTGTCCAAAACATAGACAGAAACTGACATACCACTTTAAACAGCTATAAATGGAGTTATACATGTCCAATAAATGTGGTTCTAGACTTTTTTGAAAGCTTAGAAAATTATAAACAACTTTGTTGTAAACACCGCAAGCTAATTCTACTAGTAAGAAGGCCCCACAGTAAGAACAAGGAAACCCTGTCTGGGTTTGGGCAGAAACAGCCACAGAGATTTAAGCAAGTATAACTAAAGATCTACTTAGCCAAAAATCATGATATTTAACTTTTTGGAAAGCTTAAGAAAAGTATCACAACTCATGTATTTTCACCAAGTCATGATTCATAACTTAACTAAGCCAATTAATTCAAACATGCAGAACTATTTAGAGTAGAAGCAAAGCAATACAGGGCATTTGTTATTTTTATAACTCTTAAACTATAAATCATAAACTCGTGAAATTTTTACCAGACAACAACAATGACCTTGGTAGCACTCCACAAAAATTTCACATTTATTTGAGCATAAAAACTGCAGTTATGAAAAAGACAAGACATGGCAAGTATCAAGAACCTAGCTGCATATATCTATTTTTACAGCAAGATATTTAAACTAAAAAATACCATATTATAGATCTACTGCATAGATAATTTCACAAGGATTCCAAAAAGTCCTCATTTTCTATTTTACGATTTTTGTATGAATTACTATGAATTTTCAAAGTGGAGCATTCAAATCTGCAAAAATCAGAGAAAGGAAATTTAAATCTTGCATCGAGGACCCTGGAATTTACACAAATTAAACCCGACAAATATATCCTTACTGCACTATTCATCAGAGTCACTGTCTATTCACTTAACCCCCTCCCTTTGTTCAAATTTTTGCGCGAAGTCCTGGCCTTCTTCATCCGGTCGGAAGCAGAGCAGTTCGCTGGCGCTCGCGTTTCCGACCGCCATGGTGCTCGCCGGAGGCAAAGGATGGGTGGAGGAGCACCAAGGGACCACAGCGAACCCACAGGGCTGTTTTACATGGCCCGAATTAGGCCAAGGCGGCCTGGCCACGGCAACGGCGAGCTCGGGCACTCCTTGGCCATGGCGGCGTCCACGCACGACCGGTAGTGCAGCGGCGAGGCTAAGAGGCGGTGGCGGTAGACGGCACGAGCGTGGAGCTAGGCATGGGGAGGCCGAGGGGCAGTAGCACCTATAGCAGTAGCGGTAGCTCGAGCTTTGCCACACGGCAATGGCGACCATGGCCGTAGCTCGGCGCAGAGTGGCTGGCGAAGCTAGGAGCAGCAGCGCGAGAGAGAGGGAGGTGTGGGGTAGCTCTAGCGCACGGTTATGGAGGAGTAGAGGGCGAGGTGGCTCATGGCCAGAGGTGGGACGCGTGACAGCGATGGGGGCGCATGGCGGCCACGTTCACAACACGCATCGCCGTTCAGACATTTCCCTGAGCACGTGGCGGGCGTCGGTGTGGGCAAGGTGGGCGCCGGATTGGGCCAGATCTGGGCTGATTTAGACCTTGGGCCCAAAACAAAGTTTGAAGCCCACGAACTGCTCTACATTTTCTATTTAAAGTGTACAGTCATTAGAGTTGTATATTAGCGGTTAATCAAGTCCAAAGTTGACACTATCAACGTGTTGACAGCGGTTAAGTAAACGAAAAAAATTGATCGTCCAACCAAAGTCAAACTGGTGCTATGTTTTTGCACGCTCTTCTCCACAACGTATACTCCAACTTTTATCTTTGGACCAAATCGAGTTGCTTAACGAATACACGAGAACACGACATGCCAACACCGATGACGATGAATTCCTTACTTAGAATAATTCTAAGTCTAAAAACACCCGCTGATTCCATCTTCGAGCCTCTGTTTGACTTATTTCCAAGTTGATCTAGCTCTTGGTCCAAAAACAAAGTTTGTTATACATAACATGGACTACAACTTTTATTTAGGTTCCACTGCCATGGAAACACTCTAAGCTATAGTTCAAACCATGTCAACATAGCATCACGATAAAGCTTAAATTACCCTTTTTGATCTATTGGAGAATTTTCTGGACACTTGCTCAACACGAACCCTTCATAACTTTTGTTCATGAGTGTAAGTAGAGTTATTTGAGTAAGGTTGCAATGTTTGTTTGTCATCACATGTTCTCATTCACCTAATAAAGCAATTTAGACAAGGACATAACTTGTCATTTCATGTGACTTCTCGATTCCAAACTTCATGAAACTTTTCCAATCATCCATGTGGGTGGAAATTGATGTGAGGCACATGAAAGAAGTAGATCCAACATTACTCAAACATACTTTTTGGAAAGGGCAACATGTAAGCAATGGTGCATGGTCCAAGTTTAAGTGGTGGCTCATTTTTGTAGATTTGATCTTTCACCACTTAACATGTCATGGTTGAGCTCAACTGGTAACAAACACCTGTGGTGTTATAGCCCTCCCCCTTATAGGAATCTTGCCCCGAGATTCAATGTGAAAGACCTTTAAGGGAAGAGAAGCATGTCCTCCATTTTCCAATATTAGTGATAGCCTTAGGCTACTTAACTTCGGAGTATCAGAGAGGCTAATTTGGTCAAGACACTTTCTGATACTTGCTCTTCGCGGTAAGTTTGGTCTGAAGAATTTCCTTCGCTGGCTTCCATGAAGCATTGTTACTTTGGGAGGAATCCAAGATAGCACAATACTTTGTTCTCGAGATACGGAGAGTACTATGAAGCATAAACTAATTACCCATACATCTCGATTTCCCTAGTGAATATAGCATGGACCATGTGAACTTTGCACTAGACTACAAGCTTCAGGAAACTACTCATTACAAGGGTTCCATGCTCATTCACAAAGTTCAAAAAGCAGTCCTCTATCAAGGTAACTTGAGTCCACTCTTTTATAAGAGATGAGATCACAGATGGATAAACATCCTTGGTGGCTATGAGAAACCCAGTAACCAACAGACAACGTCTATGCCGATCGTAACCATTCAATCACTCAGATGCCATTCGATGGAAAACTACATAATGTTCCATATGTGCAGTTCTCTTTCTCTAAGGATAACATTGTATTATCGGAGTCCATGGAGTGAGCGATGAATATAACAGCTGACTCTGTCGGCTCAACGTTCTCGATGATCATTCCTTAGGGAGCCTTTGGATCCAAGTTGCAATAGTGATCTGGGTTGAATCTGATGCAACCTATTGGGTAAAAACACATATAAGGTACCAAAGGCATGTCAGCATTGGAGAACCATTGACACAGAAGGATGTTAACGAGGCTTGGAGGACAACATAAGTTGCAAGTAATCACAAAACTAGGGACTAGTTCACTACCAAGCAGGTTGAGTACAATTTGCCTTCGTGGTGCAGTTGCATAGCAAGTTGGGTTGACTTGTATCATAGCAAAACTAGCCTTCTTAAACTATATTTGATGTCGAGGCTTCCATTCTTAGGCCAATCAATATCTCGAAAACCATAATCCAAAAATCCATGGTTTGACACCTTTCCAATTACTTTCGAATTGCAAGGGCACAATTTGGCTTCTAGAACACCTTGACTGCTCACGCATTGCTGATCTAAGAGGGCAAAAGCAAGGCACATAGGGGTGCAATCAGTCTTCTCAAGGGTATGGAGGGTTGTCTAACAGCAATACACCTACAAGTTGTAATTTCTTGGTAGGAATGACAAACACAACCATCTAATGCAAATGATGATCGCAGTCACAGCGAAATTGCAGATTCTGTACCCTTTTGTTTTCTATTCATATCTCACAAACTACTGCTCCAATATGCACAAATTTTTGTGGGCATGTAGATCCATGGGTCTTCTAACTACTCACCAAAATTCAACTCAACCGGACACCGTTTGACCATCCAAACAATTCATCTACCAAAACTGCTCCATTCTGAAATGACAGCAAACCGAGCCGACAAGATATCTTTCAAATCCGATGTTTTACTCAACCAATACTCCAACAACATGAGGCATCGACCTGTCCTAAGTGAGGAATGAGGTCACCAAAGTTTGGGGTCAATCCAACTCAGTTTGAGTCACTAATTGTCTGGCTTGAAGATAATCGGTTTAGTGCCACAAAATCTGGACAGATTTCTCGTTCTTCCTTTATAACCGCGGTAGCTTTCTTGCTGAGGATGGAGGCTAGGGTTTTCCCCACATGTCTCTTAGGAAACAACTTCAAATGTTGATTTATACACCAACTCGACGATGCACAAACATTGGACTTGTGGGCTATTTTCACAGGGCACAAAGCATTACTCCATAGGAAGGGCATCCCTATATAGATAAGGAACCATTTCTGAATATTCTCTGGCACCTCATCCAATAGAGCCTTGAACAAATCCGTTTGTGGTACCTAGGGGAACAATGAGGCTAATCGAAACTAGGGATATGCTTTCTGTAGTTCTTTACTTAGCTGATACAACATCTTGCACTATATACGTGATTGTCCAAGATGGAATTGACTTGATAGCACATTTGGAGAAGAAGTAGCACTTGCATTGCAGGGCCAGGTTGGTTGTTTCCTTGATCAACATCATTCTGTGAGATCTGGTCTTCATAGTTACCAACTAGTCGTTACCTAACTAAAGACTAACTTTCCTACTGGTAACTAATCAGTTGTCCCTCAACACTAAAAAGGTTCCAAATCTTCACTCTTGATAATAAAAATTATGGTCGAAGCATACATGTGGTCGCCATTGAAGTCAGTAGAAAGGGGTCACACCAAGGAAGGTCGGTTCGTCTATGTGATCCTTATGCACCTAAAGATTGAGAACTTGGATAGGAACTCATATATACTAGGTGACCTATTACAGCACATAATATCCTAGTCCATTTATCATCTGACTGATAACTTGTTCAACCTTAAGTGTTGTGTATCTTTTTTGATCCAACTAGAATGACCTAAGTTGCTCACTAGATGACCAACTTCATTACAGGGATAGCTAAGGAGGGTCACTTGCCTACCATCTCTTGTAGTCTGTTACGTTCATGTTAGTGACCTGTTCTTCAAAGGTTAACCGTTGGAAGACTCCAGAAGGAAATCCCATTGTATCCGGTTCGACGTATAGATCTTTTGACAAGATAAGGAGAGATAACCAAGGAGGAGCTCATGTGAAAATAACACATCGGTGCAGTTCTGCAATGGATCATGACTAGAAACCTCAATATCAGCGTGTGCCGAGCAGCACAGCCTTGTGTGTGCACCCACAGGAGGCTCTCGGTTTCGTCGTGGCACCATAGATCGCTAATCGTGGCACCACTACTAAACAATAACCTACAAGAAATCTCACATGACATAAATTGGGTTGCATAGGAGCAAGCACTATGCGAAGGAGGGATAGCAAACAAAGGTAGTCACAAGGTTAGGAGTCAACGAGTAGGGGATCCGAAGATCAAAACACCACGCAAGAGAACATAGCCTAATTATCGAGGACAACTGAGCAGGGGACTCTTGCATAATTTCCATATACGCCTTGTGTCCACCAAGGTGATTACCAGGTAAAGATGAACATGATATTTGGTCTTCCCGAGCAGCAACATGAGATCAAGACTGATAACATCTAGAGACTTGGAAGAGTTAGAGACAAAACAAACGAGATTCGAGGGACAGAGCCAAGGCACTGACTAAGGATTCAATTGAGAAAGCAACGACATGATCTGCAAGGAAAGGGTTCCAAAGCCAGGGTAGATAGCGATTAGCGTTGCACCAGATCATCAATAGGAGAAGGAGCAATGAGGCTCGACAAGGATTTTTGAGCAAGGTCCTCCCACATAGGAGCGGGACAACCATGACACATGCAAGCATTCAAGGGAACTAAACTTGGGCCTAAGGTCAAGCAAAGGCATGGATAAAAGTCTTTGTAGTGCAACGTTCAATGGCTAGCAACCTCGTGTACAGGCTTAGGCTCCTAAGAGAGAACTTAATTAGAGACGACGACCATGAGATTATCAAAACTTGGACGCTGCTCCAGGATAGCGCTCTTCAACACCTGTATGCTTACCAAGGACAAAAGAGTGATAGCTACGGCACTACCTAGATAATGAGCATCCACATCTACATCATGGTCTTAAGCAAGCATTTTGAAACACTCAATCTAATTAGCTTAAGCGACTATCACTAAGCACAAAGCTCGCACATACAAGCAGTCACCTACAACAACACTACTACACAACTCATGCAAAACATGGTGGTAAGGCACTGTTATCTTTTATTTCCTTTTTACTGAGTGGGTGAACATATCTTCAGAACAAGTTTTACTTATACTTAGTAAATTAGTTTTCAAAGAGGTGAACTTTTTGCTAACTATTAACTTGTCATCTATTTCCTTTGGAAGCAAACATACGAGGCAAAGCTAATCACATACTATATTCAAGCACAGCTATCCAAGTGACATGGTGCAAGGCATTTTGTCTAGCTTCACACAGAGAAGATAGTAACATCACATGGATCACAAGTTACATAGTATTAGAATAAGGTGAGGGAAGCATATTTATGCACAAGCACAATCATGATGCATGCTCATCCTATTCGTCCTCACAAAATTGCTAGCCTAAGGTGGCAATCACGTTCTATGTCGGTGGCATAACACGTACTCTCTTGATATATAGCTAGTCATCAGCTACATTCAATCTACGCATTCATGGTTAGCATACCTGCAGGCAAATTCATTGCAGCCCATCCCCATAAGAGATAAATAAGCACACAATGAAAGCGGTAAACTAAGATACTCCCCATATACACATCCCCAGATATATATACTTCGGTATCCATAGCTACCCGGCAGATATACCCACAATTAAGTACCTTCATATATACATGTGTGTAACATGTAAATATTCCAGTAACCACAGCTAACTCTCCCCTAGACCGATAGTTGGACGGTCATGCTCTCACAACTCACACTTACCTGGGCGTAGAGGCAATTGATCCATATATTACCATTCAAGCGAATGGCATCCATACAATAGCACACTGTATGGACAACAAAAGAAAAATTGCAATAAAGTACATCCCTCAAATTTAGTACTTAGATAGCCACCTAATAGTCCTTAACTGGGCATAAAGGAGGATGTCGCTAGCATAGTTTTACAAATAAGTTTTGACAAATTTGCCTATAGCTAAAGTTTTAGTTAAAATAGGCTTTTTAAAACCAAAACTTGGCTTTTAAAACTATGTACATGACAGTATTATGCTTAACCTCGCTCTGATACTAGCTGTGACAGAACCGCCCAATTTATACAAGATCAAGTACGGTTGTCCCCGCTTAATACATAGACACGCGTATACTCTCACTTATATAAACCCGGTAGTCCGCCTAGTGTCACGTAGGACCTCGGTAAATCAACATCACAACCAAGATTGCGTGATTAAGCAAATACACATCACATACGTAGAGTTGTAGTGGAAATAATATTACAAATGGTTTCATAAATAATAGTATAAGTTTGGGTTTCAAAACCGATTAGTGAAAACAACATTTGCTTTCAAAGGATTACATTAATATGAGTTCCAGATACATTGCTAGCATAAGTGACATCCTCAGACAAAAGCATGTAGATGAGAAGTAAATATAGAATCACCGAGCCAACTGGCGGTTAACCACCATCTTCAGTAGGCCAAAACCTCACCTGCAACATGGTGGGATAAACCCTGAGTACTCGAATGTACTCAGCTAGACTTACCCGTCTTAAACCAAAATAAAGCGACACCAAGGATTATGCAAGGCTTTCTTTAGTGGGCTAGCTGACTTGTTTGCGAAAAGCATAAGCTATCATGAAGGAACCATTTTAAGTACTTTGCATCATCTTTATTATGACCTATCCATCTAGGTAAGCACCTGTACTATAGCAATCACTTAATTAACCAATAATATCTAGTTACCAACTTAGATTTAGCATATCTTATACCATCTAGATAACCATTAGTGTTCCATAATAATTACTACGATGTCGTAGCTCGAGTCAAGTGCTCACTATCCAGGAGCGATGGCGATTCAAATCGATTCCTAACCAGCTGGTGATTTATTCCTCACACAAACCATGCTTCCCCTACCAGGGTAGCTTAGATCACCAAGGACACTATTCAGGTAGCCGCGGGACAATCTAGAGCCGCAGTACCTAGGAACCACCCGACTGCCAGGAATCAGGGCGCACCTGCCCTTGGGCTCACTCTTTGTGTCCCTGTCATACCCCCATCAGCACCAATACGTGCACCCATGTAGATCTTGGCCCGAATAGTGTCACTAGCTTCGCGGTTGAAAGGTACTTTATTCGGCTAGCTAAATGTGAGGCATGCGTTCAACATAACAAGAGGGACGAGCAATGATCGGTCCTTAATCGACACAGATGGAAACTAACAGCACCCCAGAACCCTGTCTGATTGCCTACAACTTTTTCTACCCGGTCTCCAATTATCCATCACACATGGTTAATTCCAAGATATCATTCTTTCCATAGCTAAATTCTTCCAGTAACCACCTATAAATATAGGTGACCGGATATCACCGATCGCTACCGGTCTAAGCAAGGCTAAGCAGTTATTCGATTCTGACCTAACAGGGTAAAAGGTAATAAGGTAGGCAAGGATAGTAATAAATGCATCAACGGTTTCAATCAACTTCTATTACTTAATGCAACAATATATAAACTCATATATATAGAAAGAATTGCTTTTATAAATTAGGAGACTTATAATGCTCCGGGGCTTGCCTGGAATCCAACACAAGTCAGTTCAGTTAGTTTGCACCGACTTGGTGACATCTCCGGTCCTAGCACTTGCTTAGTCCTTCCATCTTCGGGATAGATCCACCAAACCCAATCTTTGAGTTCGGCTCCACATCACATCCTTCACGTGGTTCATCTAGCGTACCTAAATGAGATGCAAGATGCATGCGTATGAATGTGATGAATGGTAACACAAGATTATGCAAAACATAGACACCAATAGCTATTTAACTAACATCACACAACTAACCCTAGAGAGCAAGTACATCAAGCATGACACAAGTTTAACAAGGTCACAAGTATCATAACTTGACCATCAACAAGGGCATAAGCCACACTCTTAGCAACACATGGAGTAAACAACCATAACTAGCATATGTCTATTTCTGGACTGGAAACAACAGCTTCATGTTAGGATCATAACTAGAGTTATACAAATCCAATAGCCATGGAACAAAACATTCTAGAAAGCTTATGAAATTTTGTACAATTCATCTTTAATCATCTTAGCATGATTCTCAAGTTAACTAAGTCATATATGCCCATTTACAGAAACTGATCCACAATTGACAGAGAGCAGCCATTTCTGACATCCAACTTTAAACAGGCATAACTCACAAACTACTTGGCCAAATGACACCGAATTTTAAAAGCAGCTATATAAATGAATTATCTACAACTTTCTTATTATCATCTAGGTGTGATTCAAATCCTAACTAGATCAAACACTAGCATCTTTTAGATCTGCTCAGAATACAATCAAAACCTGACAGAAGACTTAAAAGTCATGTAACTCCTAAACTATCAGGCCTATGGTCTTACAATTTGAACACAAGCAATATTATGAAATTTTCTACAACTTTTGTATTCACTACAACCATAGAAAACATCATTTACACCACGAAA
Organism: Miscanthus floridulus; assembly: GCF_019320115.1. NCBI lineage: Eukaryota > Viridiplantae > Streptophyta > Magnoliopsida > Poales > Poaceae > Miscanthus > Miscanthus floridulus. Next base: position 73,550,818 of record NC_089596.1, on the reverse strand, counting down.
ATGATTGCACAAGCAAAACGCAAATGCAGCCCAACAGCAGTGGTACAGAAAACTGATAGAAACTTCAGAGAAGCATAACTGGAGTTCTAGACCTCCAACAAACATGAACCATAACTTTTTGAAAATATTAGGAAGTTACCTACAACTTTCTTATTCTCATATTAAGATTATTCTACAGTTATAAGGGTCAATTAATCAAATAATTGCATCTCTGTCCAAAACATAGACAGAAACTGACATACCACTTTAAACAGCTATAAATAGAGTTATACATGTCCAATAAATGTGGTTCTAGACTTTTTTGAAAGCTTAGCAAATTATAAACAACTTTGTTGTAAACACCTAAAGCTAATTCTACTAGTAAGAAGGCCCCACAGTAAGAACAAGGAAACCCTGTCTGGGTTTAGGCAGAAACAGCCACGGAGATTTAAGCAAGTATAACTCAAGATCTACTTAGCCAAAAATCATGATATTGAACTTTTTGGAAAGATTAAGAAAAGTACCACAACTCATGTATTTTCACCAAGTCATGATTCATAACTTAACTGAGCCAATTAATTCAAAGATGCAGAACTGTTTAGAGTAGAAGCAAAGCAATACAGGGCATTTGTTATTTTTATAACTCTTAAACTATAAATCATAAACTCCTGAAATTTTTACCAGACAACAATAATGACCTTAGTAGCACTCCACAAAAATTTCACATTTATTTGAGCATAAAAACTGCAGTTATGAAAAAGACAAGACATGGCAAGTATCAAGAACCTAGCTGCATAGATCTATTTTTACAGCAAGATATTTAAACTAAAAAATGCATTTAGATACGTCTATACCAGTGTTATCCTAAATGTTGAACGGTCGGTTATCATTTGTTTCGCGCTTAAATGGTTTAGATGATGTTTAAACGGATTAAAACGGTCTAAACGGTTTTACACAGTATTACCAAAATATGCATATTTGTTGATTAAAATCAACTATTCTAGCATTTATACATATTTTTGCAAGTAAAAATCAATTATTTAGTATGTACATATATTTATGCATGTAAAAAGAATCAAATAAACATTCTGCATGTAACAAATCAAGTCTATATATTTATGAATATAATAAACTTAAGTATACGAATTTGTACATGCAAAACTTAACTAGATTTGCTCGGTATTTGCCTAAACAACTGTTTAGCCCATTTAATACCGTTCATCTCTGTTCCGTTTTAGACTACTTAGACCGTTTTTTGTCATTTAGAGGCCAACCGTTAAATTTTTGTTTACCCCTAAACAAAACAGCTCACCACCGTTTACCGTTTTGTGGCCGTTTAAATGTTAATATAGGCGAACACTGGTCTAGATTCAGAGTAAAAACAATGTATCTAGACAAAATTTAAACGTCTTGTAAGTTAGAGTAGAGGAAATAGTAATTAAAATAAAGTGTACTTTTGTGGCTCTTGTGAAGCAACCTGGAGCTCATGGCATTGCAATCGATTGGCGCCACCAGTGAGTCGGCAGTGACATTTTTTCTATTTTTGAAATTTTTGTTCTATTAGTGACCGAGGCAATTAAGCACTCAAGCGGCTTACATTTTTTATTTCAAACTCTTTCAATTAATATTGGAAATTCTCTCTTGATTTTTTAAACTAACTCTTTTGATCGCACCAACATGCACGACGCGGCAAAACTGTTCTACATTGCTAGCCTGGTGGTTGGCTTCAGCTTGGTGTGAGCCATGTCCCACCTAGCCACGCCAAGTCAACCGTGTGGGATAGAGGCATATACATGACTTGCACAATTCCCTTCCTTCCTTTTCTCTTTTTTCCCCTCTTCTAACCCGAGGCTTTTCCAGTTAGATATACATATTTGAAGCAAAATCCACCAGATCCTTTAATAGTTCTCGGTTCCTTCATATTTAAGATTGGTTTCTTCTCTCCATTGATGTGTTAGTCGCAATTCAATTAATTTGGTTCACTAGCGTTGGACTTATGACATCTGTGCCTTTGTTAATCTAGTTGCAAAAGAGGCGGACGGCTTATGAGGTCCATCTCTGTTAAGGCATTAAAAGAGGCGGCCATCTTAATCCGCTCGTCTTTGTTAATACTCTCTTAAAAGAGGCAGTTGCCTCGCCTGCCTCTGATAATGAATTAATAGAGCCAGGATGCTTAAGATGATCACCTCCATTAATCGAGTGTTAACAAAGACAAGCCTTTCACCTAGGCACCCCTCTATATTTCTAGAGGTAGCATGCCTTTTTATTCACCTCTGTTAATCTAGAGGCCTCCTCCTGAAATTGAATAGTAGTGCACGAGGCAGGAGCAGAGAAAAAAAGAGAGAAACACACAACAATATCTTCAATTTAAGGAATTGGTCAACTATAGCTACATGGTAATCATGCCAATGGATGTAGTATTTGCGCATGGAGGGAGGGCATTACAAGTAGCAAAACTATATTTAAAAGATATCTTAAGTAAAAAAATGAAAATACTATATAATGAAAAAGACTAGATATATCATGTTATTTGTGTGGATCATCTTGCTAGTTACTTATTATTCGAGGGAAGATATGAGGGTGACTCTTACTCCCATGAGGTAATATATGAATATTAATATATATCAACCCTTGGTTCTAGACAAAATGGATGGTATGTTTTATGTTGGAATAACCACACAAACACACTTGTTAGTGACAGCGGAAGCGCTCAATTTCACCACAATGCGAAATCAGCCTAGGTCGTCACCTATTCATGGAAGGAAACCACAAATATATATGGAGGAAATGGCAGCGGTCACAATTGCTTCCAATCAGCTGTGTTCATATCAACCGCAGTTGCAACTGATCATAACAGCACCAACAACAAGCACAATTAATTGCGGCAAATCACTTGCAATTGCAGTCGCAACCAGTTGCAGTCAAACTTGCATCAATAATAAGATACTAAATTTAACATGAAAAAACACAAATCAAGGTAAAAACCACGGGACCAAGCCAGGCAAATCTGGTTTTTATCTCGTGTGGACGCCGGCCCTTTTCAGATTCCTTTTGTCGCACTTCCAAAGCTAAATCATGCGCATTCGCGGAATCTCTGGATCGGATCCATTCCATCGATCGTGCATCCGTTTCCCAATCAAGAAGCAATGATGCAGACTGGAGAGAAGAGGATTCGTGTGATTAGTATCATAGTGTGGCACCATATTTTGCATGATTATTACATACTCATGCTAGCCAGCTCGATGGTTAAGTTCTTGGCTTTCTTGCACTGTGCACTTGGGAAAAAGATAGAACGAACAACTTCTCGATTTACCACACATTCGGCTGGGGAATTCATTCCAGATGGGCACTGTTGCGTTTCACCTCTTGGTACTCAAGGATCACACTTGAGAAATCAATTAGCGTCAGTTCGGTTTGCATGGATTAGTGCTGAACTATTTTCGACTTATTAACACTATACAAATTAGTAAATTAGTGAACCATTCCAACTCGTTCCTAGAGAACCGAACGAGACCTAAGAGCCATATCAATCACTACTTCACTAATTAATTTGTTCCAACGTGGTGCACTAGGGGCAACGGCGACTTGACGACTTCCGCTCACTGAATTTGACTGTTTCAAGAGAGGATGTCAGGAAGTAGAGATAGTGTCGAGGTCATGGTTTTTTCTTTTTTCTTTTCTTTCGGTTGTGTGTTCTTCTTTTCGTTAAGGTGAGAGTCTAAATGCTCTTATATTCTTTTGGCTATGAGACCCAATTAATAAAAGTGCATTATAAAAAGGACCTGCCTTTTTTAGATTAAGGAATTTTATTCCGGCCTAAGATCAAGTTTTCCACCCAAAAAAAAAAAAAAGGGACCAGGCTTCGAATGGTACTAGTACTAGGACCCGCTAGCCGAGTTCCAGCATCCAACTTCTAGTCTCCAACTCGATGGCGCTCAAGGCCACGGGCGAGGTGAAAGTGAAACTGAGGTAGTCGCCGTCCGGTGGAGTGGAATATTCCGCCGTAGACATCACTGGAGTCGGTGGTGCACGCAGCACGCCTGCATGCCCCGGCTGTCGGCTCAAAACCCTGTGCTGGCATGCCAAACACCTCTCGGCTCTGCTAGTGCTGCCGCCGTCTTCTACATGGTGCGATCCAAAGTTAGTACCTGCATGCATACAGAGACAAAAGGAAGAAAATGCCTACAGAGTGACGAAAATGGCAGGAATTCTGGACTGGTTGGAGTCAATAAATATCCGTAGTCCTGATCGGATAGAATCGCCACATGGACCAGGGGCAGTGCCTAGCCTACATCTCGGTAGCCATTGTTGCCTCGGGTGTTGTTGCAAGTATATCCTTTGCTGGTCGACGCATGCATATGTATAGCTGGCCCCGTAAGGTGCATACGTATGCTGCATGTATATCCTCATCACCTGACGCATACTTCGCAGTTTGTGTCGATCGAGGTTGACCCCATCCTGATTCCTGATTCCGCTTTCCAGATGATCCCTAAATATCTATCTAATCTACTTTTCATTTCCTAATTTCATTCAAGAGATCATGAGAAAAAGAGTTGGATTTCCACCGAACAATATAATATACTGATGGTTCTATGAAACCAAAATCATCTTTTTTTTGGCTATTGGGCTTCCATTTCCTACAAAACAAAAGAAGATTTAGTTACGATTGGAAACCTTCTGTTATGTTTGCAAGCTTGGTGACAAGATGACATCGATCAGTCATCAGACATTCAGATATGTTTTCGCCGTCGCAGCATTATTGTGCAGCCCATAGTCTGCAGGCAGTGAGATGACGACAGAATTATTTTCGTCTTGACGCTAAGATGCACAAGTACGCATATGTACATGTGCATGCATGTTCTCGAACGAGACAAGATTTGTGCAAAAAGCGAAGAATATATACCGTGCTGGGGGATGGCGGCGTATAAGGTGTCCACGTACATAGACGTGCGTTGAATGGCGGCCGTATAGGAGACCCATAGCAAGTAAAATACTCCTACCTGTGCCAGTTCACGGCCGGCCTTGCCCTGTACTGTACCGTACGTGCGTGCACACGGATCCTCGATGGGTATTTTAGCCTTAAAGACCAGAACTCACCAATTCCTTCAACACAGGCTGCTAAGATCGATTCGGATCAAACGGATCTCTACAAAATTATTGGCGTAGGTGTCACGCTAAGATTGATAAAGGACAAAGAAAAATGTTTGATGGTGTCATGATCTATTTCTGGTGGAGCATATGGAAAGAAAGGAATATAAGAACTTTTCAGTACAAGAGGCTGCAACCAAGGGAAGCGGCCATCTTATGCAAGGAAGAAGTGGAGCAATACCGGTTGACAACAAGATCTTATGGGCAAACCAATCAGTCACAGCAGTAGTAGACTCGTCTCTTTTCTTCTAATTTATTTTCCTTCTGTTTCACTAAGTGGTGTTTGTTCGTCTGTGTTTTTCAATTCGAGTAGTGTACAGACTAGGCTGGCCTGCGGGTCAAAGTGGTGGCGAGCATAGGCTCGTCCTTGTAATCCTATATTTTTGTAAATTTCGTTTTTCCTTTTTTTTCCGTCTAATAAAAATCTGGAAAAAAAACCTTTGCCGCCTTTCGGAAAAAAACAGGCTGCTGCTGATCATTCAGGAGTGTCATGAGAAATCACTTTGATTGAGATTTTAGAGTATCGAGTGCAATCGCCGATTAATTGCGCCCAGAATGATCTGCTGCTCCATCAGGAGTTAGTGCTGGTCGGTATCTTCAGTCTTCAGAAGTTTCGAAGGGTTTCGCACGGATCCAACTCGCAAACGATCAAGCGAACAGGGTGATAAGGAAGCTTTCCTAACGAAAAGGGCTTTGCTTAGACCATTATTATAATTACGTCATTTGCATTCGTAAATAAAACAGGCAACATTTACCACAAACTAAAAGGATATTGTTGACACTAAAATGGGCCATCACACGAGCAGGTCCATATACAGCTCATAGGGTGGTGCACCTTGCAACGCCCCTGCAAAAACCGTTCTAACAGACTATATGTTGTCCGTTCATCCGCCGGCGCTTGTTCGCGAGGGACCTCGTCGAAAACGGTGCACGCCGGTGTGTCCTAGATTCGACAGACCCGGTAATTGGCTTCAAATGAAAATTTTGTATTGACAAATGCAACTGAATTGAATGCCCTCAATAGGGCTGGCCTGTTCGCTGGTTGGTTTCTGAGCTGGTTTGGGCTGGCTGGTGCTGGTTTGTTGTGAGAAGAAAACACTGTTGGCTGGCTGGTTTGGGCTGGCTGAAACCAACAAGCGAACAGGCTGAAGGGTGCAGAGGTCTTGCCACATTAATTAGGAACTGAAACTCTTACAGGTTCCATATCAAAATAACTCTAAGCTCAGTTTAGGCTGTGAACACCCGCCTGCATGCCGGCTTCCACGGGTGTGGATCTTCCAAAACCCGTAATTCTCTCATCCGTACTCAAATTGGGTTTTCTATCTGTATTTCATAATGGTGGAGTCTAATTGCATCTTTTGACAAAGTTATAAAACTGGCCTAGTTGGTTTAGAAAAAACAGCCATGCCGGTTTTTGGGTACACCCGGCCGGGATTGACCAATAGGTGCGAACACATACTGAATCAAGAACACAAAAACACACGAATGCTTGGTCAGTATAAGTTCTATGAGCTAGTGGACCGGCCGGGCGCTGGATCCATCCTGATGCGAAACTCTGTCCTGTGCGGTGAGAAATGAGAACACCGGCATCTTCTCATCATCTGATAGTGCTGGAAGGAAGCCACACTGCTCACTGCCCCGGCGCACCACGTCTGCACTCCGGCCGGGGCACTCGTTTTCAGTGGGTGGTCAAGATAAGAACGCAATCAATGAATCAATATGGGTGCAGGCATCACCCCTGGACTGGATGGACTGACACCAGAGAGATGCCCTCCTCCCTCCAACTCTTCCTATATATACATGCAACCATCCATATGTATCTGTCCATCCACATAAACATACAACACTGTTGTCATTTAGTTGTTCTTGCTAGGCACTAGGCAGTTACTTACATTGAGCACCTGTCTCCTGCGTGCTCTGAAGGCCAGACTTTCAGGTTGTTCAATTTTGCTTTGTTCTAGCTAGTAGTTGAGAAGAAGGAGAAGGTTTCGTAAGTGCTAGCAGACAGGAAAGAGCCAAAGAGTGAGATAAGGTTCGAACAGATGGAGGATGTGGTGAAGTTCATCTTTGGAATTTCTGGTGAGAGTGTTGCAGCTCCTCATGTGTCCTCACTTTGATGATTGCTCATGCTGCTGTGGTTCTTTTACTTACTGTGTTTGTGTTCTGGGTTTCAGGAAATGTCATTGCTCTCTTCCTCTTCCTATCCCCAGTGTAAGTACTCGATGTAGCACAATATCTATTCCTCGGTATTTGTTAGCAACAGGAGTGGGCAAAATCATAGTAAAAACATTCCAATATAGACTGATTATTGCAGTTCATACAGAAAAACTACTAGCACGCACAACTTTACTTTTTCCTATACAAATATAAATAAGATGTACCCAAGAACAAGCTACTCCATGAATAATTGGGGGTGTGTATGCGTATCCTATTTTGCTTCATTTATTTTATTATATTTTAAGCTGGAAACATCCAGCATCTGCGACGTCGATGTCTTTAGCTTTGTCCCTTTGTGATATTCCATTCATGCACTCGAAACACGTTGCAGTTCAGCTGTTAATTCTCCATCTGAGTCATACTGCATGCTTAAAGCTTTAAACTGACGATCTGCTGAAAATTTTGTTTTTGGCTCACAGGCCTACCTTCTGGAGGATCATCAGGAGGAGGTCGACGGAGGATTTCTCAGGAGTGCCGTACAACATGACACTCCTCAACTGCCTCTTGTCAGCTTGGTAAAAACTGCTGCTCGATCTCACTTAGTAATTTACAGAGTAAAAAAGTATACTCGCTTGCTAAAGAACAGCCAAACACACACTACCACTCTGTGCATAACACGGAATTTTCCCACGAAAAATCGCGCCATTTTGTAATATTCAAAACCATAGATTCCATGATGGACGAACTTGCCTAGTCGTCCAGACACATACTAAAAAGTTTGTCGGTAAAGCGCACCAAACTTTAGATGTCAGTCCAGGATCTACTAGACACCACGGGAATGGTGTTGCTGTCTGCCTGTCTGTGTTTGTTGCCTGTCTGGATGGGACAGTGCAAGGTGGTAACGAAACGAGGACAGGGAAGTAGGGAAACATCTCCATCGTCGTATGTGAGCCGTGTCGCTCATCTAGGGCCAGGGTCACAAGTTTAGACGGGCCACGCCAAGAGGTGGTTGATGGACATGAATCCCCGTCGACGTGGCAGTTGACCCATGTCCGGCCACGTGGCTCGCTCTGTACACCCGAACGCGTACGCGCGCTGATGGGCTTCGGATGTGCGTGCGTGCGATGCAGGTACGGGCTGCCGTTCGTGTCCCCGAACAACATCCTGGTGTCGACGATCAACGGCGCGGGCGCGGCGATCGAGGCCGTGTACGTGGTGATCTTCCTGGTGTTCGCGTCCACCCCGCGGACGCGGCTGCGGATGCTGGGCCTGGCGTCGGCGGTGGCGGCGGTGTTCGCCGCCGTGGCGCTGGTGTCGATGCTGGCGCTCCACCACGGGCAGGGGCGGAAGCTCATGTGCGGCCTCGCCGCCACCGTCTGCTCCATCTGCATGTACGCCTCGCCGCTCTCCATCATGGTACGTTGTTCCGATCGGTTAATTAACTACTCCACGGCATGCATGTACATACGGAGTATATATCGTCATCAGGCAACTTTGCTGATCGATCGATCGACTGCGTGCTTGATACAGAGGCTGGTGGTGAAGACTAAGAGCGTGGAGTACATGCCGTTCCTGCTGTCGCTGGGCGTGTTCCTGTGCGGCACGTCCTGGTTCGTCTACGGCCTGCTCGGCCGGGACCCCTTCGTCGCGGTAAGCACGGCACGCCAAGAGTTCGTCGTCACAGTCACCTGATCTCCTCAATTTTGACAGGGACGTATAACTAGACAGGGACGTAGCTGTTCCTTCTACTTCTAGGTGTTTGATGAGTCGGTTAGCGTTTTGTTTGTCTCCGTCTCTGGATGCCCTTGACCTGCCGGTACATACAAACATACTCGTCGATGGGTCTGAGTCGAGCAAGGCCAAGTGCGCAATGGCAATATGGCATGCACGCGCGCAGCCTGCAGCCACATGCACGCTGCTGGTGGCAACGTGCGTGGTCGAGTAATGGGCAGTGCCCAAGAGGCGAGGCAACGCCCATGCGCGCGCGCTGCCGCCGCCTTCAATTGTGCACGCCTTTGTGAAATCTATGTGGTACTCCTATGTGTTTTGGACAGACGGTTATTGAACACCATACTCGTATTGATCGATGCGTGCGTGCAGATCCCCAACGGGTGCGGGAGCTTTCTGGGCGCCGCGCAGCTGGTGCTGTACGCCATCTACAGGAACAGCGGCGGCACGGGCGCCGGCAAGCAGCAGGCCGGCGACGACGTGGAGATGGCCTCCGACGCGAAGAGCAGCAAGAAGGTCGCCGACGACGTCGGCGGCGGCGCCGGCAAGGAGGAACTTATGGTCTAGCTCGGAGCCACTGCGGTCCATGGACGAACCTTCTGCTTACTCCAATATAATAGTAGACCAGTACCAGCACAGCAAGTGCGTTCGCTGCCGTTTCGAAATTTTTATCATCCTTCTCTTTCGGTGCGCGAGTGTAGGTGCTCTCCCCTGCAAATCAACGTTCTCCTCTCCCGTGATAGTGTACCTGCATGTTTCATGTATATACGAGAGTGCGTGCTGTAGCATATGTAATAATGTAACTGGGGTTTTTATCTCTTTTTTTTTTTGAAACTGGGGTTTTTATCTTTTTATTACATGTAAAACAAGTTAATCAAGCACTAGTTTTGCTTCATTTCTCTTCGTCGATTTTCGGAAACTGCTTTTGGTCTCTTGGACCAAATGTCACGTCCACGACCACGACAGGCAATGGCATCCATGACGTTGCAAGGCAAGGTCCCAGGGTAATGGGCTAGAAATTAGCTCGAGGCCCAACAAGTTTTGCGCTGAATGTGCTGGCACATGCTCGCAAGTGGGACTGGTAAACCGCTGCGGGCTATTCTTGGGCTCCTGGTAATTTTCATGGGCCTTCCATTTAGCGTGGCTTTATAAGATTTTCTAGAAGAAATTGTAGCGTCCTAGGAGTAGCATAGTAGTACAATACAAAGCTCATATAAAAGATATCGTGTTTGACGAGTGATCAGCCAGCCGGAGAAGCCTGCAGGGCTGCAGCTGCAGTGCGTTTCGTGGACGCTTCTCTCGTTTGCAAGATCGAAAATCCCAAGTGGACGAACTAGACTATTTTGAAGCTACGTATGCACAGAAGGGATGGGCCAACCACAGCATTCACGACCGCAGATAACAAAAATGTAGACCCACACACTGACACAAGCATTTCTCAAAACACACACACACACACACAATGACACAAGCATTCCGGTTCTCATCTCATGGATAGTCCCTCCTTGAATATATAGCCTTGCCCTGGATTGACGAATCTTTGTTATTTTGGCCCTATTCGTTTCGCTGAAATTTGACTTACGCTGATTTATTATGAGAAAAAAACATTGTTCTTTCGCTGAAAAATACTGCTGAAGTAGTTTATCTCATCTATCTGCTACAAGAGCATCATCATCATCCAGTACTTTATACACGAAACAATGTCGACATATTGCGATTCCACCCCTCCAAAAGACGGGCAAAATTAAATACACCACGGTGACAATACACGTAGGTGTACAATACACAACATACTCCATCTAAGAAACTTAGGGTAGGCCTCAGAAGCCTACAGGCAGCACGCTAAGGTTAGGTACGTACAAGTATATATGATAGGTCAACAATACGGTGACAGAAATCTCTTTACAGCCCTTGCACCAGATGCTCCTAAAGCGCTGGCAGTGCTATACAGGGCTTCTATTGCCACGCCGACGAGAAGACGAGCGTCTTGTCGCCCCAGCCAAAATGGAGGCCATCGTGGACCTTCTCGAACCTGTACTTATCGCAGTACGATTTCAGTAGCGATCTTATGCCATCAATTACGCTGCTGCTAAATGGGGACGGCACAAAGCCAGCCATTGTCATCCTAGCTCTCCATTTCCCAGCCACTTCATACCTGCAGGGTAACAGCAAAGTTTTTTTGAGGTGGTGTATAAACATTGGAGTTTGCAACGTGCATGAGACCAGGACTCATGGAAGAACGCTGTTAAGAATTACCTTTCCACACGGTCAGGACCTTCACAAGCTAAGATATCGACGATTTCTCGTGCGAGGCATTGGCGCTCCACATTCATTCTGTCTGGGCTTTCCCTCGGAAGGGTCGCATCCAGTGAATCAAAAAGTGCAGAATAGTAGTCATAGACCTCACGGAACCTGCAATATCAAAGGGCAACATGAGGAATGACAGAGATATAGCTATACGAGAGTGTGAGGCAGGCACAAAGATCAAAAACTATATTCCTTTCACAAGGCCAGCATTTTGAAGCACACATGATGGATAATTAAATAGCACAATATATCATTGGTTTAGACAACTCTGTGCACTAGATACGGTAAAAATGTTCACAAGAGAACCAACCTGGCAAGGAATGGGGTGGTGTTAGTATTTGCGTCCTGCTCCACCAACGTCACTAGTTTTGGTTGGAGACCCTTCACCATACGGAGAAGTTGATCCCTTTGGTTCACAATTGAGACGCTTTCATCAGGCAGGTGGTGCAGCAGGAATGCAAAGTTAACAATGAGGGCCTCTCCAGGACGGCAATCTAGCATTCCAGGTGTCACATCCTCGGTGTTAGCAGCCACTGCCCTGAACTCAAATGGTACCTCACAGTCCTCTGCAAGCTTCTCTAGTCGCTGCCCGACAACCTTCAGTCCTCCAACAGCTCTGTGCACTGACTCTGGATCATCAACACCAGTAATCCTCAAAAGGCGTGGCTTGTTACTGTGATTCCTTAGGAACTGGATAAGAGTTATGTACTGGCTACCCTGGTTGATGTCAAAGTCAATGATGTGCACAACCTCTTCGCCTTTGCAGGCTTCGAGAATAGCATAGTTAGCAGCCATGAAGCCTAGCCTGAAGCATGGGCAGATTTCAAAGAGGATCTGCATAGCTGAAAGCTGGTACAGAGTAGGGGCCTCCTTGCACCTCAGGGCCCTGTAGATCCCCTTTCCTGAAGACTGTATTGCGGCAGCAAGGCCCTCCACAAGATAGGCCGCAATTCTCTGAGAAGGGTCTCCTTGAATTGCTACCTTCTGTCGTAGTTCTGTTATGATTGATTGTGCTTCAGTCGATGCTACATTCAGATATTGCTTCTGCACAGTCAAAAAGCAACTGTTTTGGGTGCCGCGCTTCTCCATTATTGCTGTCGAGACAGCAGAGGCTTGACTCAGGTGATGACTCTTTTGGAGAGTTCGGACTCATGATATCCTTCATGGTATTGGTCCATTCATTGTTCTTCTTAATGCTATCATTCCACTCATCGATGATGCTCCCTGAAAAGTCAGAAAAGATCTCATCGCCATCATCGAGTAAAGCATGCTCAAGCTCCTGAAGCTTTAGTCTCATCTCATCCTCATCAAACTCTACTTCAAGATCAGAGGTCTGATTGTCTGATAAAGATTGAGAGTTCTGCTGAGATATATTGGAGATTGCTGGAGAATATGTTGCTTCATTAAAGTGAGATTCAGCATAGCTATCAGTACTGTAAAAGTTCTGAAATGCATGAGACGCTGTCCCATTGAAACCAGACTGTTTGTAGCCGTCAGCATTATATGGTTGAGGTCCGTGGTGAAGCAAGTCGGTGCCAGAGACAAATCTTTGCGCTGGGAAAACTGATCCTGGTGGCACATGTTTGTGGATGTAAGTGGTCTCTGCACAGGATGTTGATGGATCTGCTTGCCTAACGAAAGACATTACTTCTCTCACAATTCTCAGTCTCTCAGGTCAATTTATTACTTTGATCTGAGATAAGAAAACAGTCAATGCACAGCTTCCACCGATCAATTCAGCCTGAACAATTCACCTGCAGTTAGAAAACAACAGATAAGAAGTACAAAAAGGAACTTATGGTTGCCCAAAGATTTTTTTTGTTTTGTTTTTGCTGCCACCGTAGGCTTACTAGACGTGAGATGCAATTTCTAATGCCTTTAAGTGAAACAGGTATGAGAACAAAAGACAAAGCATACATTGCCATATTAAGTCTTATATACTTGGACTTTGTATGACAGTGGCAGTGACGACTGTACTTCACAGCAAAGCAAGTCGATTGATCCATATCCATCAGTCCATTATAAGAACAAGATGTCCACAACAGTACAACACGTCATTAAAAAATGAAAAAGGGTAGCCCACCCAGTTTGGAGTTGCTTCTAAGACTTGGTAACCTTATCCCCCAGACCTGCAACGTTGACTAACTTGGTGCTCTTGGAACCAAAACCAAATCGAGTGGGAAGTATACCTAAAGGCTTAAAGTAGGCAGACAACTTAGTCTTACTGAGCATGTTTATTCATACCTAAGACTACATACTAAGGCAACATTGCAGATGGAATCCAGCTGTTAAGTCCCGAGTAATAAATGGATAAATAAATAAAAATATGTGGAAGTTACACCAGTAAGAACCAACATACTTGTATTCTCCACCAATATTATACGTTGTGGTATAAAAATAAGCATTAAACGGCTACAGAAATCGGAGGACTCGGGAGGAGGAGGAAGAAAAATCTCCCACGAACTACGACGAAATTGGCCCTCATCGATTTTGTGAAGCTGGATCTTCTGGAGTTAACTCCGATTAAACCGAACGATTCTCCGCTAACATCAAACCCTGCGATTCTCCCCCAACCCCGACTAGCAAAGACGCGGCGATTTCCTTCCTTCCTCCGTTTCCATCAACACAGCGCTCCTAATTAATTTGCCCCTTATCCGTCGGAGTCGGAGCAGCTGCAAGTCACGCTAGCCCGGAGCATCTCTCCACGAACGGCACAATCGTGCGGTCTACAGCCACCGCTCAACAACGGAACGGGGCTCCGGAAAGGGAAAGGAGCAAAACGATTTCGCGAGCGAGAGACCCTACCCTTACCTGCGAGGATCGGCCGGTGCGGGGGGTCGCCGACGGCCAAGCAGCGGGCCGCAGTCCAATCTGCGGAGGAGTTGGCGGAAGGGTGGTGGAGGCCCAGCGCGCGGCGGCGAGCGTGCAAACTGCCTGCGGAGGGTGAGAGCGCGGAGCAGAGCAGGCGAAGAAGAAGAGGAGACGAGCGAGGAGGGTGGAGAGGACGCGGGCAGAAACGGTGGGCGCCGCGCGTGGGTTGTTGGGGGCGGGTATAACAAAGGCCCCCCACGCCGGGCGTGACGCGGCAAGAAGCCTAGCCTAGCCTGACCTACCTACCTATCCCGACCAAAATTTTGCTCCCCCGTAACGCACCGAATTTTGGCGATTTCGCGGGGGAAACGGTGGGGTTTGTAGACGAAATTCGCGCATTCAAGCGAAGCGACAGCCAACTATTCCGCTGTGAAAGCGCGTGAGAACCTACTCTACTCCACCCCCGTGGACCGAGCAAACGTACTGACAAGGATTAATAAGGCTATGAGCACTAGAATAGTATACGTGTAGCATCACGCGTGTTTTAGAGCAAAAAAAAAAAAAAAGAGGAGGGCTTACTTTCAAAAAAAAAAAGACAGAGAGAGAATAGGGGGATAATGATTTGTTGATTACCGGAACGGGTTGCTGGCGCTGCTTCTGAGCTGAGTGCTGATTGTTGACTTTTGGTTGGCACGCGGCATACTGGTCCGGTGGTCTTATCCGGAATGCTCAATCAGTGCTGGATGGATCCGAGAGACAAGCGTGTTCGGTTGGCTGGTTCGTATCATTACTGGTTCGTAAAGAAGTATTATTGGCTAGTTTGTGTGAGAGAAAAATATTATTTTAATTGAAAATTTACGATCGTGGCCATAGCCAAATAAACAGTAGCTGGTCACTCACAGGGTCGCTTTTTGTGGCAGTAGGTGAGCCACCGCCCCCCTGGTGCCGTCGTGCCGATGCGCATTCCTTGCCAGTTGCCACCAAGCGGCCGCGCGTCAGCGCGATCGAGTAGCGGCGACCGTAGGACGGGTGATCGGGGAGACTGCAAGGAGGAGGAAATGAGAAATGTCTGGTGCGTGCCGCGTGCGAAACTACGAGACGTGATGGGGCGAGGCAGAGTGGCGCACGAGGGCGCGCCGCCGACCTCTCGTCGTGCCGCGAAGCATCGATCGGGCGCTGCTCCCGCGCCATCATCATGGATCAATTCATGGTGGGCAGCTGGGCATGCCAGACCGCACGCACGGCCGCACGGGACGAGACGGCCGGCGCCGAACTCGCACAGCAGAGATCCGAGCGGCTCCGGGCTCCGGGCTCCGGCCGCCGGTGGGACGTGTGCAGCGTGCGGTGTGCCCGTGTGCGATTGCACATGGTTTCGGTACGGCCAGGAGCGCGGTAGAGTGCGACCGCGGACTGCGACGTGTGTGATTGCAAGGCCCGTTCCACGTGCAACCGGGCGATTTTCCTGGCCCACCAGGTGCGCCTGCAGTGCTGGATCATCGAGCCCCGGCGCCGCAATAATCCGGCCCGGCCTCGCTTACGAAGGACGCCTCTGGGCTACGGCGACTACTGCTACTCAGCTATTAAGTTACAGAGACTCTACAACGTACATGTGTTTTAGCACGAAAAAACATATAAATTTTTTTTACAAAGAAACACACGGCGAGCGCACGTGGCAGCGCAGCACCCACAGCGCGCTTTCGCTTTCTGCGCCTTGACTATCGTGTGGGCCGGTGTCCTGAGCGACTTCGGCAGGTGTCCTAAGCGGCAGCACCAAGTGGACTGTCCAGTGGCCCCACAGCGCGACGACCCATTACGTACGGGATGGAACCAACCGCTGTATAATCTGTTTTTTCATAGAAAAAAAATTATTTTCTGTGATATGTGATCTATGATCTGTGAATATGTGATCTTGTGATTGTTTGAAGGTAGAAGAAGGCTAAAGGTAGAAGAAGGATGGAGGCTGTTGGATCTTAATCTTACTGTGCAAAAAAAATCGTTGGAATTTCATAAAACACATGGTTGTGCAGTAGACAGACTCATTAAGTTAACCTCATGTAGATTCATAATTCATACTCCCTCGGTTCCATGACAATAGTTAGGGGGTATTTGGTTTCCCTCCTAAACTTTAGTCGTTGTCCCATCAAATGTTTGACACATGCATGGAGTATTAAATATAGATTAATTATAAAACTAATTGCATAATTTGTGACTAATTTACAAGACGAATCTTTTAAGCCTAATTAGTCGATCATTTAATAATGTGGTGCCACAGTAAACATGTGTTAATGATGGATTAATTAGGCTTAATAAATTCGTCTCGTGGAGTACTGACGGATTCTGTAATTTATTTTTTTATTAGTATCCAAACACCCTATACGACACTCTCATGTGACACCTCCTAAATTTTAGTCACCGAATCCAAACACCCTCTTATTCTAGCTTTTTATAGTTATCTCAATTTTTTTTGTTATTCTCACTTCGATGTATCCTTCTATTTTTTCAATATATCTCTATCTCTATCATTCTCCTTTTCGTTTTGCCTGTATCACAACTTCTTCACTCCTTACTCCCTCCAATCCAGCTTATAAGACATTTCACACACGTCAAGAGTAAAACTTTATAATATTTGACCAACAATTTATAACAAAATTGAGACTATTAGGTCCGTAAACATATACTATCTAATAATCATAAGTCTATAACTATAAACAATACAAACTAAATAAATGGTCAATATACAACCTGTTCATTTCGGCTTATTCGCTCTGACTTATAATCCACGGTTTGAACAGTGTTTTTCTCTCGTATCAAACCAGCTAGCAGTACTTTCAGCCATGGCTTATAAGCCAATTTAGCCGAAACGAACAGGCTGATAGTTTTGAAGACCGGGCTATGTTAGATTGTGACTTATAAAGTGAAGCGGAGGGACTAATTCATGTGCTTAGAGCTAAAATGACAAATAATATGTGACGAAGGAATATAGAATGAGTTAACTTGCATGTTTCATAAATTCCCGTGCCTCCAAGAGTACCCGAAACACTCTCCTAATTCAGGATTTTTGGCAAGATTGCAAAAAAATCATCTCCGACAATTCCCGACCCCATCTTCCAATATTTTGGCACTTGGAAAAACGACCCCCACCTGACGGAAATTTAAACGCGCGTCTCGACGTGCCGTGGAAGGACGTGGAAAAAATAAAGAGTAAAACAAGGTTTTTGATGCAAATATATAAGAGAGAAAATATAAAAGTGGTCAGGGTAATTTAAAAATAGTTCAAGATTTCTAATTCAAAAGTGTCTTCTATATTTTAGAAGTTTTAAAAATTGTTTTAGGAAGACAACAAATATGCTCCCAACTTTTTTTTAGCCACTTTTAAACCCATTGATTTATCAACTAATTTTTTTAACTATTGAAGATGCTCTTCGAGTCAGGAACGGAGGGTGTCGATATCTTGGAAGTATTGTAGATGCTCTTCGAGCCAGGAACGGAGGGCGTCGATAGCTTTGTATGAAAAGATTGAAAGTTAATGGAGGATAACCTACCATTTGGTGAGAATGCCATAAATAGGTTGCACGTGGGATTGAATGCTAAGGAGGGAATGATGTGGGAATGACATGAATAGACGTTGAGATAGAAAACCATCGAAATATGTTTTTTTATAAGATATATAGATAGATATGTTAGATTGATCTCCCAGCCAATAAGCCCAACGGTCTATTGGGCCTTGGTCACGCACCCTGATCGGGGGCGTCCAACCGTACATAGTTGGTGGGCCCCCGTCGCACTGCGCTATATAAAGTCGTGGGGGCCGACGGCTCAAGATACGAGGTTCATCGTGAGCCAATCCATCCCACCAACAAACCCTAAGTCCAATCTAGCAAGGGTGCGCAGCCAGCGACGGGAAGACGCCACCGTCATCGCCGTCGGCTTCACTGCACCGCACCCCATCGCCGGACTTCACCGACCGTCGCTGCCCGTGCGTAGCCTATGACAGCGAACCCGATGGAGGCTTCTAGATCTACCCCTTCAGCGGTGTCAGGTCCTAAGATCTCAACTACCCCTCTCTGTTTTTCCTCTGGTAGTACTAGAACTAGTTCTAGGTCTTTGATCTATCATGCACCCCGGCTAGATCCCTACCTAGACGATCCGAATGGTTTAACAATGGTACCAGAGCATGTTTTCTAGGGGTTTGATCTAGAACGGGTGAATCAATTAGAAAAGGGAAAAGATGATTAGAAATCCAGTGCGGTTTTAGAAAGTAGAAAGGGGCTTTGGCCGACAAAGGGTTCGGTTGAACCCTAACTTCGATCCTTTCGGATCTGAGAAAAGTTTTTGATTCGGATGAATGAAACTCTAACCCTAACCCTAGCTCGGGTTCAGGAAAAGTGAAGAACAGATACAACCAAACCCTAGATCGGGTTTTGGGACAGAGATGATTACATGGTTTCATCCGAAAACCGAACATCATACCCATGAAGAAATCAAATCGGGGAAAAAGAAAAATAGTGGCCATCCCAAACCCTAACCCTAACCCTAATCGGGAAATCGGATGAAATCCGAACAAACGAATCAAAAGAAAGGGGAAGAAAGGGAAGGGGGTGGCCTACCTCGCCGTTGCGCGGCACTGCAGTCACGCCGGCGCGCGGGGAAAAGAAAGGCCGGCCGGGGGCACTGCTCGCTGGGATCCAGCCACAGAGGCGCCGCGGCCAGGCCGCTCGACGGCAACGCGCTCACCCGCTGGGGAGCGCGCACGCCGGCGAGGGGGCCGGCAACGGCGTCGGGGCTCGCTGCTTGCTCTCGCCGTGGATTGCTCGCTCGCTCGGTGCTACGGTAGGAGAGAAGAGAGAGCAGTGAGGCGAAGAGAAAGAGAAAGGAATGAGGGTTAGGGTTCAGGGAGCGACGGCGAATGCTGGTTTTGATCCAGCGAAAATGAAGGCCGACCGTCCGATCGCGTTGGACGATCAAGATTCACCGCGTCGTGGCTCGGGCCTCTTTTGGCCCAGGCGAGCGATGCTGCTCGGCTGGATTCCCGGCCTAGGCCTAGGTTGCGGCCTAGGCGTGGGGGAGGCGCCGCGCGCGTCTGCGCGAACGGGCTTTTGGCGCTGGGCCGCAAGCAATGCTGCTGGACCGGGCCAAATGCACAATATAAATTTTTTTTCCAGAAACTGATTTGATTCATATTTGATAAATTCGAATTGAATTTTGATGTTGAAATCTGTATAATTTTGATCCAACGTCAATTTTGTTCAGAGAATAGTAAAGTGTTGTAACAATTTCTGGAAAATAGAATTAAAAGATTTATTAAAGTTTCCGCTGCGTACTTAAAAATTGTTGCTTTCATTATTAAATTCGAACCAACGGGAGAATTTAATTTTGAAACATAGATAATTTTTATAGTTATTATAGTGTTGTTATTATTCTGACCAACGTTGATTAATAGCAATATTATAATGTTGATGTTATTATGGTTTTTTGTTATGCATTATTTCTATTTCTGCCCAACGGTGATGTAGATTTAATGTATAAAACAATTGTATGTTTTAATTTTGACCAATGTTGAACTAAGGCATGCAATTGTTGTCGTTATTATTTGTGTTCTCACACTATTTGAATTGTATTTTCAGGCGGATACAACTTGATGAGTTGTATCAAAGAGATTCCTACTCTAAAAGGGGATAACTATATTGAATGGAAGAAAAAGATTGACTTGGCCTTCATACTGGTTGAGGTGGACTAGCTAGTCACCACACCGTGTCCCAAAGAACCTATGGCACCGGTGAGGGAGACAGATGAGACTGATGCTGCATGGCAGAACAGAGAGCAGGACTTTACTCTCGTAAAGATGTCTTTTGACCTTGAACATAGAAAGTGGGTCACAACCAATAAGAAATGTTTGACTATGATAAAGAATACAATTGAGCCTACAATAGTGGACTCAATTCCAAACTGTGACACGATCAAAGAGTACCTAGAAAGAATAAAGAGTCAGTTCGCTGGCTCTTCAAAGACATATGCAACCCAGCTGATCAAGCAGCTGGTCACAGAAAGGTACTCTGGTGGCGGCAGTGGCATTAGAGAGCACATACTGAGAATGAGCAATTTGGCATCTAAGCTCAAACCAATGAATTTGGCACTCAAGGATGAGTTTCTTATTCATTTGATTTTTGCTTCTTTGCCCAAAGAATTTGACACCTTTGTTGTTAATTACAACATACAGCCTGAAAAATGGGATTTAGAAAAGCTCATAGCCATGTGTGTGCAGGAGGAGGAAAGAATAAAAGTTTCACAGGGTGGTACTGTCAACTACCTAAAAGATAAGAAAAAGAACTATAATAACAGCTCTTCCTCCAAGTCATCTGGAAAGGGTCCCATGCAACAGTCTCAGAACAAGCAATTCCCAGTGGATAAAGACCAGTGTCTCTACTGTAAGAAGACGGGACATTATAAGAAGAATTGTCCCGATTTCTTAAAGATGATTATGAAAAATAAAGGTGAGAACATTATTACGTTCGTAAATGAATCCTTGTATGTCAAGTTTTCAAAATCTACTTGGTGGATTGATTCAGGTGCAACTATTCATGTTGCTAATTCATTACAGGGATTCCGTTCGATGAGAACTTTGCAAAGAAGCGAAAGTTTCATTAAAGTCGCAAATGGAGTACAAGCAGATGTTGAGGCTGTTGGCGATCTTCCGCTAGAGCTTGCTGATGGCTTCATACTTTTTTTAGAGATGTTCTTTATGTACCTTCTTTGCAAAGAAACTTAATTAGTGTATCAAAGTTGGACCATGATGGTTATGATTGCCATTTTGGAAATGGCAAATGTCAGATATTGTTTAATAATAGATGTATTGGTCTTGCCTTCTGACAAGACGAGCTTTATTTGTTATCACTTCATGAAAATGTGAATTCCATATGTGATATGAATGAGAATGTATCCTCATCGAACAATGCAAACAGAAAACGAAAGAGAGCTCATGATGCGTTGTCGAAATTATGGCACTGTCGTTTAGGCCATATTTCGAGGGAGAGAATAGAAAGACTAGTTAAGAATGATATTCTTCCTCCATTAGAGCTCTCAGATTTAGAACAATGTAGAGATTGCATAAAAAGAAAGTATGTAAAGAAAATTAAGAAAGATGCCAAACGAAGCGCAGGAATTCTACATATTATTCACACAGATATCTGTGGTCTTTTTCCTGTAAAGAGTGTGGATGGTTTTGATTCATTTATAACATTCACAGATGATTACTCCCGTTATGGCTACATTTATCTAATCAAAGAAAGAACAGAAGCATTGGATAAATTTAAGATATTTAAGGCAGAAGTTGAAAACCAACACAATTTGAAGATAAAGATAGTCAGGTCTGACCGTGATGGGGAGTACTACGGTCGGCATACCCCATATGGCCAAGTTCCTGGACCTTTTGCAAGGTTCTTACAGGAGAATAGCATAGTAGCCCAGTATTCCACACCGGACGAACGTCAGCAGAATGGAGTAGCTAAAAGACGCAATCGTACCCTGATGGATATGGTGCGCAGTATGATAAGTTACTCCACTTTACCGATGAGTCTGTGGATGGAGACGTTAAAAACCGTCATTCATATTCTTAATAGAGTACCAAGTAAGTCGGTGCCCAAAACACCGTATGAGATGTGGACAGGAAGAGTACCCTCACTAAACCACTTGCGTGTGTGGGGGAGCCCTGCTGAGGTTAAAGTATTTAACCCAAACATTAGGAAATTAGATCCCAAAACAGTGAGTTGCCATTTCATTGGCTACTCAGAAAAGTCAAAAGGTTTTCGTTTCTACTGTTCAAATAGACATACAAAGTTTGTGTAAACGAGACACGCTGTCTTCCTAGAGGATGAAATGATGAGGGGGAGCATGGTAGCTCGAGAAATTGACCTTGAAGAGAAGCAGGTGTATGCGCCCACTCCGATAATTCATGAGCCATTTTTCTCACTACCTGCGGTTGCTGCACCGATAGTACAAGACACTGTGGTGCCAGCACCTGTTGTTATTTCGCCTGTGGCAACAATGAATGATGATGAGGAACCTGTTCCTCAGGATCCTATAGAACCTATTGCCATACATGAGGGGGAGCAACAACAGCCTCAAACAGAAAATGTGCCAAATGAGGAGGCCCCTAGAAGGTCTCAAAGAGTTAGAAAATCAGCTATTCCTGCTGATTATAAAGTGTACAACACTGAGAAATTTCAAATGGAGGATGATCCCACCTCATTTGAAGAAGCCACGAGAAGTGATCATTCATCAAAGTGGTTTGAGGCCATGGAAGATGAAATGAAATCAATGAATGCCAATAAAGTTTGGGATTTAGAGATAATTCCTAAAGGAGCTAAAACAGTAGGCTGTAAATGGGTCTACAAGACAAAGCTTGACTCTCAAGGGAATATAGAGAGATATAAAGCCCGACTTGTGGCAAAAGCCTTTACGCAAAGAGAAGAGATTGATTACAATGAGACCTTTTCTCCAGTCTCATGTAAGGATTCCTTTAGAATCATAATGGCATTAGTGGCACATTACGATTTAGAATTTCATCAGATGGATGTAAAGACGGCATTTCTCAATGGAGACTTAGAGGAAAATGTTTACATGGCACAACCGAAAGGTTTTGTCATGGAAGGAAAAGAACGATTGGGATGCCGCCTAAAGAAATCCATTTATAGATTAAAACAAGCTTCAAGACAGTGGTACTTGAAGTTTGATCAGACAATAAAGAATTTTGGGTTTAAAGATAATGTTGAGGACAATTATGTCTACGCAAAGTTTAAGAATGGGAAGTTTATCTTCCTTGTCCTGTATGTAGATGATATCTTACTTGCTAGCAGTGATGTCAGTCTACTACTGGAGACAAAGAAGTTTTTGTCCTCAAAATTTGATATGAAAGATCTTGGTGAAGCTTCATTCGTTCTAGGGATCGAGATTCACCAAGATAGAAGAAAATGGGTATTAGGACTGTCACAAAAAGCATACATAGAAAAAGTCTTAAAGAAATTTAGTATGCACAAATGTAGTCCCTCACCTGCTCCTATAGTCAAGGGCGACAGATATGGGGATTTTCAATGCCCCAGGAACCAATATGAGATCGATCAAATGAAAGTGGTTCCATATGCTTCAGCTGTCGGAAGCTTGTAATATGCTCAAGTATGCACTCACCCTGACTTAGCATTTATTACCGGGTTACTTGGCAGATTCCAGAGCAATCCTAGAATAGAACAGGAAATTGGTAAAGAAAGTCTTATGTTATTTGCAAGGAACGAAAGGCCTCATGATGACATATAGAAGATCTGATTCACTCCATATAGTGGGATATTCGGATTCTGATTATGTGGGAGATAATAGAAAATCCACGTCTGGATATGTATTCACTCTCGCAGGGGGAGCTATTTCATGGAAAAGCTCAAAGCAAACCGTCACTACATCGTCCACAATGTATGTCGAGTTTGTAGCGTGTTATGAGGCAACGGGGCAGATGAACTGGCTAAAGAAGTTCATACCCGGTTTGAAGGTGGTTGACGACATCAATAGACCACTGAAGTTATACTGCGATAATAATCCAGCAGTACAATATGCTCACAACAATAGGTCAAGTGGTGCTGCCAAATATATTGACATAAAGTATTATGTTATGAAGGATAAAATCCGGGAACAAATGATAAGTCTTGAGCATATAAGTACCGAAAAGATGCTTGCGGATCTGCTTACAAAAGGCTTACCACCCAATGTGTTCAGAGAACATGTAGCCGGCATGGGTTTAAGGGAAAGCCTATGATTCCTGGACTATAAAGGGCCCAAAAGTTAAAGTAACTATTTCAGATCAGAGACGTGCATTGTAGCTGTTAAATCTATCGGCGATTGACCGTGACGATGAAACATGCTCTATGCATCATCTGTGAAGAAATGAGTAAGGATAAAAGGATTAAAGTTTAAAGATAAAAGTAATAGTGTGAGATCAAGGGGGGAATGTTAAATTGATCTCCCAGCCAATAATCCCAACGGCCTATTGGGCCTTGGTCACGCGCCTTGATTGGGAACGCCCAACCCTACATGGTTGGTGGACCATCGTCGCACTGCGCTATATAAAGTGGTGAAGGCCGACGGCTCAAGGTACGAGGTTCGCCGTGAGCCAATCCGCCCCACCAACAAACCCTAAGTCCGATCTAGCAAGAGTGCGCAGCCAGCGACGGGAAGATGCCACCGTCATCACCGTCGGCTTCACTGCACCGCACCCCATCGCCGGACTTCACCGACTCTTCACCAACCGTCGCTGCTCGTGCGCAGCCTACGACAGCGAACCCGATGGAGGCTTCTGAATCTACCCCTTCAGCTATGTCAGGTCCTAAGATCTCAACTACCCCTCTCTGTTTTTCCTTTAGTAGTACTAGAACTAGATCTATCATGCACCCCGGTTAGATCCCTGCCTAGACAATCCGAATGGTTTAACAAGATAGATATGCTATATTGCCATATTGGTAGTTCCAGATTGATGAAAATGCATTTGCCGTCAAGATTTAGGCAGATCTGACTGCAACCCTACAAAGTCCATGAAATAAATACACATTACACTAGATACCACATTTCTAGTCAATGTCCAGGTAGCACTGGAGTAAACATGCCACGCTCCAGAAATTCGCCACTCCATGATTATCACACACAGTCCTACCACAGCAGTGTCTTATTACACCAAGTCTCGAATTTATGTACACAGGGAGCTTCCTCTACACCTGGAGGACGCCACCACCACCAGGCAATCGCCCCCATTCACGAGAACCATCAGCGCTAAGCCACCAACAAGCTTAGTACGCATGGTTGGCCATCAGCGCTCTCCCGGCACGGTGTGGGTGGAGGGCGCAGGCGCAGTGGACTGACGTGAGGCTGAGGCAGCCACTGATGATGAGGGAGTGTCTCTCGGAGCAGGTGTGCAGTGCCGGGAAGGAGTCGCAGACAGCCTGCACCGCTGGGGGCGTCAGGGCGGTGCACTGGCTGATGTTGAGGTTCGCGAGCCCGTCTTTCACCGCATCCCACCTCCCACGCTTGCTCTTCACACGGCTGTTTGCGAGGGAGTACATGGCACGGTCCGTGATGTTCTGGCAGTAGTAGAGGCCCAATGAGCGCAGGTGCGGACATCCGTTGGCAAGAGCAACCACACTCTCATCTGCAATGAAGAGTTGAAAAGATGAGGACTATGGTGCTCAAAGCTCGCTATAGCTACAAGAACAGACCCTTGTGGTGCTCAGTCTAAGAGTCTGAAATAATGACAGCAAACACTGATATCTAGTGAAGAACAAACAAGTTTACTATTGTATACAGTGATCAACTGCCCCAGAAAACGTTCAGTTACCCCAGAAGCTATAATCAAGCATGTTGTATTGATATGCTCAGTTATCCCCGAGGCTATAAGCAAGCATGCTGATATTGATATGCTCACTCGATTACATTTGCATATGTGCAGGTGTAATGACTGTATGTGCACACCCCACGCACCCCATCAGATTTCTTCAGATAAAACTGCATCTCATTAGCTGGACTGATCTTTCAGAAAGAATGTGCTGGGGATATATGATGGCTTGAATAGTAGTCTAATGGAGCACTGTGTTCAAAACAAAAGGCATACTCTACCTATCAAATGACTGAAGTAACAAAATGGGGGCAAGTTGAAGATAGGATGTGCTAGGTTTCAGCGCCATCTAAACTTAACTGACTGTGGTCCAACAAGCACAAAAGAAAACTAGGTTGCTAAAGAATCAGATCAAATACCTGTTATAAGAACACAACCACACAAGTCTACAGCTCTGAGATCAGGACATCCTGACGCTAAGCTGGTCACTCCCTTATCTGTAACATCATCACACCAGCCTAGGTTCAAAGATTGCAGCTGCCCACAGTTCTGAGCAATAACCTGCATCAAAATTATAGAAACTAAGTAGACGTTCATACTAGAAACATGGTTAGCAAAACTTGATATAACGAAAAGTACCTGCAAAGCTCTGTCAGTAGCAGCCTTCACACATCCACACAAGTTCAGGCACTTCAGGTTTTTACAGCGGCAAGTAAGGTAAATCAAGGCAGTATCACTGAAATTGGAACATCCACTAATGTTCAGTCTTGTAAGCCATGGGCATCCATGGGCCAATGCATACAAGGAGCGGTCACTAAGTCTGAAGCTTCTGCTGAGGTCTAACTCACGTAGATCATGACAGTAGTTGGCAACAGCCTCTACTGCACTGTCTTCAAGCTGAGGTTTGTTTTGACGAAGAGTGAGAACTTGTAACTTTGTAAACTTGTGTGCAAGAGATATCATTAAATTATTCATGCTCTGTTTGCACCTGCAAGTGATACAATTTTCAGCTTAGCCAGTGCATTATTTAAAAGCTATGCATATAACCAACTATAATTCGGCACACAAGCACAGAGGGGATGGCTGTTAGGAAAAAGCAGGAAGAAATAATGTCATCCTGAGACCCAAAAGTAGGATGGAAAGAGTATTAACTACAATATATCATCCAGGGGTAAACTTGATTTCAATCCATTGCGTTGGGCCACCAGGTAAGTAATGGATGCAGCGATTTTGTTTAAAGACAGCTAAAAGTTCTTCGTGTAATTTGGTATAGATGTATCTTCTGTGCAAGCTAAAAAGCTATGATGATAGATGAAGCCATTCATTGACTTAGTTTTCTCCACTCATCACAAATTATAACTTAAATCAAGGAGACCAGCTTTGTGGCTTGGCAACTTAGACAAATCAAGGACCGCAGACCAGAAGGTTTTCTTTTAAGAAAAGCAAATGGAAAGTCAATGAGCAGGTCTAGTTGCGTTTCAAAGTTTCTTATGAGACAAGCATATGGATATCCATAGCGTACACAATGGCAAGTTACATAGACCTAAAGCAATATCAGATGAGCCTATTCTAAACTCATATAATAGAACTGAAAATATTCAGGTTGCTTCGAGAGGTAAAAATAATTTAAAAATAAAGGATAAGGTGGGGAGTTTTCGCTTTAACTGAAAGAGCAATGTTCAACACGACATGGTAACCAAAACAAACGAATTTCCTAACACTTCCCCTGAAACACATTGCTAACTTGGCTAATTGGTCGCAGCACCATGTAGGAAGGATGAGATCACCAGTGCAAAATGGGACAATTTCAGCACACGGGGGTTATAGCCTTATAGGTGATTTTCATTTACAGAAGAAATGATTGAATAATAAGAAAAATGATCTGCAGGGAACTGAGTACAACATATTTGGAAGGATTCAGAAGGAATATTGCAAAATCATCATATTTTTAATGAATCCAACAACTAGTGCAAAAAATTCATAACATTCTGCCAAATTGACTAAAGAGGTGGAGTGAAGGAAAGAAACTTGCTCACCATGTAAGGGAAAGATTAGTGACCCCCCATCCCAGAGCGTCACGCCAGCCGGTGCAAACACCAGATGCCACAATGACCATCCTATCATCTCCAACAGTCGATATTATCCTCACCAGGAGCTCCATCGGAAGGTCCTTCCATCCTGATAATGTTGGCACTGGACCACCACTTCCATCCTGCTCCCTCTCGCTGCTAGAGGTCACCATGAGGCCCTTGAACCATGCATCCAATTCACCATTCCCGGGCCTCCCGCTGACCATTTTCAATGGTTATACTTAGAAGCACCAAGCTATCCCTGCAATGACATGCCAAATTACATTAGATGACAGATTTTGAAGCAGAAAGCCTTGGAGTACACCAACTTTGCCCGAGAACGGTAGATAAATCTAGAAGGTCTAATGCGAATCGGATAGGCATAGTTCTTTTTTAGTGCAGGGCGCATAAAGAAAGCTAAAAGTAGTCCAAATGGCAACAGCAGGAATGCCACAACCGTGTCGACCAGGACTAGGCACTTGACCTGACATGTCTTGTGATGAACCCAAAATACCCGTTCTCAGACCAAAGTTGATCCGAAAACCGTATGAAGGACTCCCAAAATACCCGTGTTCAGACCAAAGTTGATCTGATAACCGTATGAAGGACTCCCAAAATACACTACAGATGGAGATAATTTCCAGGGAAGGAAAAAAACTCAGGGTACTCAAAAGAGGCAACCTGACAAACATAGAATGTGTCGAACACACTAGCGTATCGGTGATTTGCAGCTCAAGAACTGCATCGAACATGTTCGGGGGTGGTACTAACTAGGCAGCCGCAAGCACAAGGCGAGGGGAACATGGGGGAGCTTTCTCAGGGTACAAGCCCCCCCGTTCCCTCGTGTTTCCGGACGGCCGCAAACAACAAAGCAGGTGGGCGGCACTTGCGAGTTCCAACGCCAAATCAGAACTAGAAAAATATGCAGGAATCGAGGGCCCCGGGAACCAACCAACGCAAGGGTCCTCCGGAAAGCCAGAAAATCTGGGGAAACGATCTAGGACGGAGCCGACACCATGGGAGCAACCGGGGGGCGAAGCGCAGCGCCGAGCCGCGCCGCGCCCTAAGAACGAAGAGGACGACCCGGTGGTGGCTTGCGCAGGCTAACACTAGCTACAACTACAACCTTCGTGCTCCCAACGGACGATTGGGCCTCCCGGCGATTCGATCTCGGCGCCAAAACAATGGGAGAATCGAACGGGGAAAAGGATCCCCAAATGGATTGATGGAGAGGAGGAGAGGGAGAGAGCGCTTACCCAGTACAAACTCGAGAGATGTCCAGCCGAGGCTGAACTGAAGGGCAGGGGAGGCCGCTAAGGGCTATTTAAACAGCGACGCTTGTGGCCGCGCCGCCCGGCGCACGCTGACCCGATCGTTCGATCGATCACCCGAGGCGGTGACGATTGGTTGAGGACGGGGACGGAGGAGCCTGGTGCTGGTGCCGCGTGGTGTGGCCGTGGCGTGCTGCGCGCTCGGGCTTCGCGTGTGGGGCTGGCTTTGGGGGTTCGGGGGCTTTCTCCTCGCGGGGGGGCAGGAGCGGGACGCGCACGGCAGTAGTAGGATTTTTTTTTTTAACTGGCAGTAGTAGGATTTGGGATGGGCGGATCAGGATGGCGGGATGGGCGGCGGGCCGCGGGTTTTATCGCGCGGTTCGCGAAGCCTCGCCTGGCCGCGTGGCCCCCAACCCCAGGCAGTGGCGTCTCGCGTGCCAGGAGCGATTAGGGCCACGTTTAGTTCGCTGCCGATTCGGCATTTGCACAGTGTTCGATGTGACGCCGAACACTGTAGCAATTTCGTTTGTATTTGTGAATTATTGTCCAAATATTGACTAATTAGGCTCAAAAGATTCGTCTCATAAAGTTCAACCAAACTGTGCAAATAGTTTTAGATTTCATCTATATTTAGTACTCTATGCATGTACCGCAAGTTTGATGTGACGGGGAATCTTTTTTTTGCATAGTGTCAAATTTTGGATTTCCATGGAACTAAACATGGCCTAGAATAGCGTTATCCGCAGGCCACAGCGCACCGGCCGCGCCGTCAGCCATCCACACGGGTAACGGGAGGAATTCCTTCCTCCCCATCCCGTCGAAAGGATCGTTCGGGAAGCTGCCAGAACGGGCTCGCTTGTTTCCAGCTGCTGGTGATGATTCCCGTGCTCGTTTCTGTCGTCGGCGTGCCCGGCACCGGCAGCGTGAACGCCACGGGTCCCGTCGTCCACTGTTTCGGACTAGTATTTTCGCGTTCTCGTTTCATGAGGAGTGGTAGGCTGCTGCGGATGCGGATCCGGATCCTGCTTTGCTCGTCCTTCAGCTTGTGTGCCGGGGCACACGTAACGTAACGGCAATGCCACAATGGGGGTGGGGGCTGCGTCTCACCCTCTCGACGCGACGCCGATGGCTTCCACTTTCCAGTCAGCCTTGGCGTCACCACACCAGGATTGGGAAAGGAACCGATTAGCTCTGGCTCGTGGGTTACAAATACTACACGTCTGTTCGCCTGTCGCCGCCACACACCACAGATCTTGCGCTAATCCGGACGTTCTCTCTCTCGCGCGCGCGCGCGCGCCGCGCGTCCGCTGTCCACTTCTGTTCACGATAGCAAAGCGTTTCCTCCCTCCCGTCCCGTGTCGCCTTGCTCTTGCCCAGTGGCCCTGCTCGCTCTGGAGTCGGGGCATCGCGCTCGGCACGGCTCCGATCCACCCTGTTGTGTCCCGGGCGGGCGCTGCCAGTCCCATCATCCGGCGCCGGGGAATCAAGGCGGAACAGCGGAGGCTCATGCGCAAACAGACGACTGACGTGACGTGACGCGACGCCGCCTGCTTTTAGTGGTGTCGAGTCGAGGGCAAAAGAAAAGGGACGTGCAATGTACCGTGCGTACAACCCACGGCGGCGGCAAGAGGTAGTAAAATCAGAAGAGCTCTCGGCTCGTATTGCGTCGTCATGAGGCGGCTGGGGCGGGGCCGGACGACGCGGGCGCGCCGCTGTACCGCCGCCGAGACGGGCTCGAAAGCGACACGCCTCACGGGCTTTATCCGGCGAAGGAAGGCAGAGAGGCCCACGAGATGAGAACGGTGATGACGACGACACAATCACACAAAGGGGGGGAAAAGGAAGGAAGGGAAGTCTACGGCTGAAGCCGTATGACTCGCTCGTCGCTGAAGCCGTCGGGGCCCACGTCACGTGCTGATCTGAGCGGCCCCCCCTATTGCCTGAACTTCGAAGAAGAGGAAAATCGTAATCCTTGGAGAAGACAACAAAGAAGCTTCAGTAAATAAATCAATATAAACAAACGAGAAACACGGCGCTTTCACGCGATGACGCGAGTCCCGGCCCACCCGCCCGCGCTCTCCGGTCGTACGACGCATTGCATGATGCTTGGTTTTGACCGGCGCATTTTCAACGATCCCTGCTGCCTGCTTGTCTTGTCTGCAAGAGACGCTCATGCCACAGTACGTACTGTACTCCTACACGGTTACACCGACACCGCAGGGGTGGCCACTGACCCGCGACCGATAAAGCATGGATCACCGGCCTGTTGGCTGGTTAGTATCTGGCTTATAAGTCATGATTTATCAGCCAACGAATAATATTTTTCTCTAACATCAAAATAACCAATAATACTTTCAGTCATGAATTATAAGCCTAATCAGTCAAATGAATAGGGCGCACGTTTCCAACTGTTTTTTTTTCGCGGAATCAGTGCCCCCATCCCCATGCTTCTGTTGCACGGATGCACGATGTCCATGATGGGGCCGGGGCGCGTGGAAGTAACAGGAGGAAACACAGTAGCCGGTAACGAAATGAAACGCACGTGCCTGCTGCTTGAAAAGAATGTGCAAGGGCGAGACACGAGGCCACGGGTCAAGGCATCATCTACTGGAAGCAAGCGGCCCGAAGCAAGCCATTGAACGTCTGTGTTGACAGTAGCTGCTGCTGTCAAACGCCTTCTCTCAGAACTCTACGTGGACGTACGTGCATGAATAAATAAATGCTTTGCGTGGCATCCCTGATTGCCACGCCAAATAAACTAAGGCCCCGTTCACTTTGCAAAAAAAAATGAACCTGATGAATAGTACTATTTTTGTTTTATTTGGTAAATATTGTCTAACCGTGGACCAACTAGACTCAAAAGATTCATCTCGTGATTTCCAACTAAACTATGTAATTAATTATTTTTTTACCTACATTTAATACTCTATGCAAGCGGCTAAAAATTAATGTGATGAAAAGAGAGTGAAAAAACTTAGAATTTGAATGGCATCTAAACCAGGCCTAATCTGGACACGGAATCGACTTGTTGAGTACACAAACTTACGAGCCGTGCCTGCCCGTCCGGTGCCGTTGCTGTCCGAGTGCAGCTGTGGCCTTCCCTGCCGTTCAAGCTTCCTCTCTAGTAGTCTCAAGTCTTGTTGAGTAGGAGTACAGTACGTACACAAGCATAAGCATTTTCCTCGAATGGATTGGCGACTCGACCGGTCAGACAGGGGGTGGGGGCGGCCGGCACCGACGGTTGCGGGCTTGCGGCTACGGTGGGCATATGAATCAGCAGCTCTGGAGCTGTCAAGTCTGACTCCCAATTTTATTAACCTCTTCGTTTGGGCTGGA
This sequence comes from Miscanthus floridulus, assembly GCF_019320115.1. Classification (NCBI taxonomy): domain Eukaryota; kingdom Viridiplantae; phylum Streptophyta; class Magnoliopsida; order Poales; family Poaceae; genus Miscanthus; species Miscanthus floridulus. Next base: position 73,518,650 of record NC_089596.1, on the reverse strand, counting down.
TTGACTTATAATCCATAATTAAAAGTAATGTTAGCTGATTTAGTATGAGAGAAAAATACTATTCATTTACTGATAAGTCATGGCTTATAAGCTAAATACGACCAAACGAACAAGTTGTATACTGACCTAGCTTATGCAGTGATCTCTTTATTTATAATTAATTAACCCAGACCTCATCCTCGAGGAGTCGAGGCCTATACTGTCCAATTCATAATCCTTGCTTTTCGTACAATATGTGATGAACTCAAAGACTGGCTTAACAAAACCAAAGGCAGTCGAGAAAAAAAAGGGTTATTTGGAGTCATGCCATTATAATTTTTGATGTTTGGAGAAATATCATTACTATTCGTTTATTTTAAAGCAAGCCATTACAATTCTTCGTTTCTCACAAAAATAACATTGAATACGTATGGACACAACCTGGGCTCAGCTGCAGGCGTATACGAAGACGTATACTTCATCACCCCTGCCACTGACACGCGGGCCCCACATGTCATCTTTTTCTTCCTCCTCTCTCTCTCCTTCCCGACGCGGCCACAACCACGGCGAGCAGCAGCAGCAGCACCCGGCAGCGCGCGGCCGAACAGCAGCAGCACCACGCCGAGCAACAATGGAGACGCCGCCAAGGAGCTCGGCCTCGCGCAGATGGTGGTCAGCCTTGCCCCCGGACAGCCATGGCGACGGCGAACGCGTGCGCCCGGAGCTCTGCCCCGCCGTGGCTGTGCGGGAGCTCCGCCCACCATGGCCGCGAGAAGGTGAGCACGGCCTCCATGAGCAGCCCCGGAGCATGCCGACGTTGGGCCCAGCGCGTGCACGGGCACGGGCACGCCACTAGCGCCGGTGAGGAAGACGAGTGCGGAGCCAAGCAGTGTGGCGGCCACATAGAGCCCCAGGCCCCTCTGCCATCACTGGCATGCGCACGGACGCGTGCACGACGCCATGGACCCCAGCCTCCTCTGCTTCACCGGTCGTCTTCGTCGGTGCGCTGGATGGTGATGGATGACGGCCCCCCTCCTGGGCCCGCGAGGTGCCCCAAGATCCAGCCAGCACGCGGCTAGCACAAGCGTGAAGCCGCGTGCGCAGCCTGACCGGCGAGCACGGGCAACCGCGCGCGGCGAGCTGGCGAGGCTGTTGAGGAAAGAAAATGTGCTCGTCGACGATGAATAGCGTCGGGGACTAGTTCTGGGCGGCGACGGCTGCGACGAGTGCTCCAATCGATGTCGAGCAGCAGCACGTCGGTCAGGCCGCGAGCTCCGCGCCGGCCGCGTCCTCGACGCGCCGCCGGGGCGGTGAGCTCCGCACCGGCCGCGTCCTACCGCTCGGCTGTGGCGCTCCCGTCGCCGGCTGCTCGCCCGCGGCGCGCGGGGTCACGACAGCGGCTCGTCGGCTCGCCCGCAAGCCCGCAGCCGTCGCCGCCAGCAGCGCTCGCCGTGGCGTCGGGATGGAGAGAGAGAGAGGAGGAGAGGAAAAAGAAGATGACATGTGGGGCCCGCGTGTCGGTGACGGAGGAGATGAAGTATACGTCTTCATATACGCGTGCAGCTGGGTTCAGGCTATGTCCATATGTATTCGGTGACATATTTATAGAAAACGAAGAATTGTAATGGCATGCTTCAAAATAGGTAAATAGTAATAGCGTTTCTCCAAACATCAAAAATTATAATGGCATAAAAAAAATAGGCAAGGGATAAGCTCCGTGCTTGCGTACGTGCGGGACCAGTTTGGCACCGCTCCTGCGTGCTCCGGCTCCGGTACTGTTCATGCACTGTAGCCGGAGCCGCAGGAGCTGGAAAACGAGCTCCGCCGGCTTCGTGAACAGTGCCCAGTGAACAGTGAGACAAAAAAATAGGAGAGAGAAAAACAGCTTCGATGAACAGTGTTGCTACAGTATAGGAGAGAGAAAAACGGTTTCATGAACAGTACCGGTGTCGATGGAAGCCGGAGCCATCGGAGCCGAAACAAACGAGTCCGTGCTCCGATAGGCATTGGCGCGTTGCGGATGGTGTTAATCTTTTTCTGGCCGTGGATCAGTGAAGCGCACGCTTGGCTCCAAAGCTTGGACGCAAGCAACCGGGCCCTTCTTCATCGAGATCGAAAACGACCTGTTGCCGTTGCCCCTCGCCATCGCCATCTCAGGCATCAGCGTCAAATCCATGGGCAGATGATATGCTTGGGTGCCTTCCTCGTTGCACTTCCAACCTCAAGTAGCCCTCGACGACCTGCAAATCAAATCCATGGACAGATGATATGCGCATGTCACACAAATACGTCGATATCTGACTATCTGTAATCGACATGCAAATTAAAGACTAGCAAAGGTTGTAACTGTAATCTACACACTTACATTGTGCAGGCGACGCAGAGAGCACAAGGAACAAGAACACGGCCGCCAGGGCGATGGGCGCTGAAGCTGCGATCCTGGCCGCCATATTGGATCCGATCCTTTGGGAAGCGACGTATTAGAAATACAGTATAGTGTAGCAAAGCTAAGCACTGGTTTTATAGGGCACATGCATGAGGTACCCTGATCATGATGTACAAGGCAGGTAGCCGTGCTATGCTGCTGGCCCAATACAGTTCTGTTAGCTATCAGTATGCGCAAAAAATGATGGCACGTTGAGTCTAAACATACCTTTGCAAGGAAGAAAAGAAAGAAACTTTCGCCGATAGTATATATCTTTACAACTAAAAAGTTTAGGAAAAAAACGAAAGATCTACGCATCCTTCTCTCCAAACTTCCAACGCTGCTTGGGTTGTAAATTGCAACGGGTTCATGATGGCAGCACATAATTTATTCATCAGTTACAAATTGAGCACATTGTTTCAAGTCGCACACACTTCATCACAAAAATAGGCTACCAAGTGCCAAGTCTCATACTGAAACGAAACAACATAAGAAGGTTAACTGAATCTCAAATCAAACAGATCAGTCATGTGCTGACATTGCTTTGAGAACACTGAAAACTCTACTTCGACAAAATGGCTAAGTAAAACACAACATAAACATGCTCGAACTACTTGAAATGAGATTGACTCTGACACTGACTGTAGAGAACAAAACTCGGTTGTTTTTACTGAACTACAGCCTAAACAACAAATGCATTAAGCAGTATTAATTTATTAAATATACAGGTCAAACTAAACCATAAGCCACCAGATAAACTAAGGGAAAACATATCCATGTATAGTTGAAGAGAGACCAATCGTTAAGTACTTAATGAAAAGGCAAAGCACTGTGCATTTGTGGTTAACTATTTTATCAATACAATAGACTACTGCAGTTTAGTAAAATCAATCATATAGTTGATATGGAAAAGGATTACCATAATCAACCACTACTCAGAAGTACTCCTAGTTCACAAAAAAATGGAACTAAAACGCAGGAATACCAGTTGAGGCTGCACAAATGAGATGCTAAAGTGAGGGATTCGATTTCATTCAGCAAGACGGAGTAAAAGCTTCGCCAAGAAATCACCGCTGCTCGTCTCCAAGAAAATGAAAGAAGAGAAGAGAAATCACCTGGCAGAGAAAATGAAAGAAGTGAGGTAGCTAGTCTCCAGGAACCCCAGCCCATCGACATAGCCAGGGACACTGAAAACGTATCAGTCATATGGCTAAGATCTATAGCATTACTGAACATTGACAAAACCGGATATCTATCTCGTCACTTTATGCACCAAATCTAATATGCATTATTCATCGATCCTGCCGACATGCCACGTGAAAAAAAAGGAACTATCCCCAGTATACACAACGAGTACTCTGTGCAGAAGATCAATGCCAAACAATGTTCAACCCCACATAGAATGCAGATCCAAAGTTGGGCACCTGACGATCACGTTATTGTTAGTACTTGCAGGTTTTAACCCCTCCCTCTACAAAATACTTCTAAAATTATTAGCTGGAATCCCTACAGATTAGGCTCTGTATGTACGCCACATCGATCAATTAGGGCTTAAAAAGGGATGATTAAAGAGTCTTTTACATGTGTGTCATTATAAAAGATGACAGTTGACTACAAGCCACTAAAAAGTTTGAGCAGTCACATGTGCCACTGGTCGAACTTTTGTTTGCCCTCCGTCTGGTTTTCGCCATTTGCAAGCCCTAACATGTGGGCCCAGTCAGAAAAAACGTCTGTCGGGGACCAATATTAACGTACCCGAAGAGGAGGAGCTAATGGTCATCAACATTGATTCATCCGAGCAGTCAAGAGCGCGACTACAGCTCCAACCGACCCCTAGGTGCACGGGCTCCGCCTCGCCCGACATCTGGGTCGGGGCCCCCGCCTCGCCCGACCTCTGGGTCGGGGGCCCCACCTCGCCCGACCTCTGGGTCGGGGGCTTCGCCTCGCCTGACCCCTCAGACGCAACTCCTGACAGAAGCTCGTACCGTCGCCAACCACTACGGGTCAGAAAAGTACAACCCAAGGTCAAACTTCTGGCATCGTGTAGGGAGCGGGCACATCTTCACATGACCCGTGCCCGCGATATGTCACTCCAGGAAACTCACATCACCAACAGTGACGGACGCGTGGTCACTATGCTGTCTACTCCCTGTACGGCCGCTGACCAGCGCGCTGGTTCGCTGCGTCGCCCGCCGGGACGGAATGGGATGTCACGACCCGCTGACAACGCCGGGGCATGGCATCAGCGACGAACGGGCGCCCCGCGTGGAGCCATCCCTGTCACCATCTGCAGTGTCAACGGGACTCGCATAAAGGAGAAGAAAGGCCTGGCGGTCCTGGAAGCCTTCCTCTCCTTGGCTCTTCTCCTTCTTTCTCTCTGTGTAACCTGCTCTTCCCCTTCGTCTATAAAAGGAAAAGCAGGACATCCCAGGAGTGGGGACGGCGGTTCACCACTCTACACGCCTGTAAACATCAAAACGCACGCTCTAACACGCCTTAGGAGCACACGCACATTAGAGATTTGGGACTTGTCCCTCTCTCGCTTGTTTGTAACCCCTACTACAAACTTTCAGTGCTAGTAACACGAGCAACAACGACGAACTGGACATGGGGACTTCCTACCCGAACCAGTATAAACCTCGTGTCCTCTAAGCACACCATCCGAGCCAGACGCGCAATACTAAAAATTTACTAGTTGATAACTCGAAACACCGACAACGTCCAAAATGCCCTGGTCTCAGTTTCTCTCGTGGCTCTTTCTACCCCCCTCTAGTCTCTCCCGTGGCTGGCAAGGAGGCGCAAGGCGGCAGCGAACGTGCGCCGCGCGACATGGGTCCTGGTCGTGGCGAGATCAACGATCTCCCGCTCGAGGCTCTCGATCTCTTTGTTGCAGCTTGCTAGGTCCTGGTGTGTCTCCCGCAACTCCTCGATCTCGTCCTATTGCAGAAGCAGATGCATCCGGCTCCTGGAGGTCGGCAGCGCGCCACCTCAGGGCCGCCCGAGAGCTGCGATGCACCTGGAGGCCGGCTGCGTGCTGCCTCAAGGCCGGTTGCGAGACACGCCGCGCCCTAGAGGACGGCTGCACGCCCGTGCGCGATGCGCCCCGTTCTGCATTTTAAAAACCTTACCAAGTATTTAAAAAGAACCAAGCTATGTTTAAAACCACTCTAAAGCAGATGGGGGGGTGCTTTGAGTAGTTTTGAGTTTAAGGAATATAAGATGTCTTAGTTTTAGAGTTTGATGAGAAATTGAGAGGGTCGGAACATGCAGTGGGCGTGGTTGTTTTCTGTGTTACCTTGTGCGTAAGAGAGTTGCCGTGGGTTAGTCGTCAGAGCTTTTTGTGCTCTTGGAGGGCGTTTGTAGTGTTTTTAGGTCTGTTTTTTCCTTAAAAACTAAACCAATTCTATTCTACTTAATTAAAAAGCAGAGGTCATACCATTACCTTAAAACAAAAAAAAATTGAGAGGGTCGAACAGACGTGGCGGCCCAGGCATCTGTGTGGACGTATGGGCTGCACATGGTCCAATCCTGTTCACTAGTTAGGTATGGATGTTGCAAGTTGGGCCGCGGTGTGGCACATCATGGACAATATTGTTGTCACTTTTACATAGAAGACGCCTATGCGTATGTTGGTTTGTAGTTGTAGTACTGGGTTCATAGTTTCTCACGTTCTGACTCCTTGTTGTTCGTAGCGCGGCGGGGTTAGGACATGGCCGTCCTTGTTCCTCCTCGTTCAAAATGGACATTACACCTCCCTGTTAGATGCCATTATTGCTGCAAAATTAGATGATGGTGGCACAAAGGGCACGGAGAAAACGAAACTATGGCACGATAGACATGATAACCTTTTCTGATAGATGAGCAGTTTAGAGTTCTTCAGTGTCCCGGAGGCAATAACAGTCTCCCTCTGCGACGTCTGATCTTGATGCAATGGTCACGAATTTGACTTTTTGATGTATTGATTGAAATATTGCCAAACAGGTAGCATCACTCTCAAAACACACATTCTCAGACGCCGTGCTGTGCGTCTGTGCTACCGTCCCAAGAATTTACCATGGACACGACACCGGACCGTTGGCACTCGCGGACTCTCCGCACGGACTACTGGTGCAACTGTACGAGTAGAACGCTGCACTCACTGTCATCCCCGATGGGACTGTTCAGCAGGAAAAACACGCACCGTCGCGGCGTCGCGTACACTGTCCACAGCGGGCATCGCTGCCGCGGGCGCCCATACCGCCGGACGCCTGTCGTGACCCTGACCGTAGCCTCTGCGTGCCGTGCGGCCAAGCAAAAGCAAAAGAGGCATCCTGCCGCATAGCTGCCGGCCTGCTTCTGACGTCTGCCACTCTGCCCTGCCCTCGTGGGTCGTGGGTGCGCCATCGGCGATCCGACTGCGGCCCCTGCGCTCTTAGGCTATCCGCACTCGTCGTAGTCTATTTTCATCTTAAAAAAAAATATTCTATTCTAGTCATTAAGATTCTGTACTCTATACTCATTTCTTTCACACCCATATTATCTCTATCCCATACTCTATATCTATTATTCCATATTTTATTCTCCTCCCTCTTCCTTTCTCTCTCTCCCTAACACTCTCCTTTTGCTACAGTGTTGCTACCGTGTTTAGCGTGGTTCACTCGCGCACGCGGTCTGTGGCGCGTTCCTGTAGCGCCGGTACGCTGCCGGGGCCTTTGCAGGCGCGCGGTGCGAGCGCGCGGTACGCTACCCTAGCGTACCGGCCGCTTTAGCGCTCTGCGCTGCGGTCAGCCTTAGCCGTCAGAAAGAAAGCGGCCATTTGCTGCTGCCGCATCCGGCAAGAGGCCACCCTAGTCCGCGGCCCCGCCCCAGTGCCCCACCGGCCCTCCGGCGAGCGAGGCTCTGCCGCGCCTGCGGGTCGGACCACCAAGGACGTACAGTACTCGTAGTCCTGCACGAACGAGGCGTCAAGAAACAATGCACGGCGCGCGTCGTCGAGTGGTGCTTTTGCTGTCGCCGTCGTCGGCGTGTCGCGACGAGCACGAGAGCACGCACGATCGGGCGGACGAGGCCAGCAACGGGACGACAGCAGCCCAAGTGACGTGTAGGTACGAAAATAGTAGACGGAAACGGATGATATCGAGAACAGAAGGGGCCAATAAAACATTTTTTTTGTGGAAGGGGCCGGAAATTACCTCGTCCGTTTTCAACGCTTGCGGCGTGGTTTACTGACGAGGCGGCCCGCCTCCGAGAGATGCTTTGCTTTGCTGTCCTGTTCCTGTACGTGATGGACGTGGAGTGGGGGTGAATCGGTGATGGACTGACAAACTGACAGTGGGAGGAGTACAATCAACGGAGAGCCTTGGCCCCACGTGTCACCGGTCCGATCCGTCAATGCCTCCCGCTTTGCTATTGCTTTGACCTGCCCCCGTCCTTACCGTTAAAAAAAAAACTTTGGCGATCCCGCCAGTCGTCTCGCTGCGCTGCCTGCTTTGTGCTTTCACCTTCACCGCAGCTTTTCATTTCAGCCTCGGGAAGCGCGGTAACTCTACTCGTACACGGGCAGTACCATCGCTGGACAAGTTAAAACGCTAATTGCAGGGTCCTTTGTCTTTGGAGGGACTAAACAACGTGCTCGGACGACGGGCCGGCTGGCTGGCGCCGTCGTGGTGACAAAAAGCCCTCGCCCTCTCCTCGCCGCACATGCCCCTCGTGGTTTTCGAAGCACCCACCCGGGCCACTCGCCACTCCCTTCTGCTGCGTCTGCGTGCACGGGCCTCGGGCTCCCTAATCTACTCTGAAACCCCGTAGCCCTGTGCCATAACAGCAGTGTCGTGGCAAACTGGCAGCGCTCCTCCACACGAGGCTTCTTGGCAGCGCAATCCGCACTTCTCATCAGATCTGAAATCTGCTTCCTGCTGCTGCTGCTGCAGCGGCTTGCTTGCTTGGTACATTTGCAACGGCAGATTCTAGATCGGCAGCGCGGCGCGGCGCGATCAGATCGTTCGTGAGCCGGCCGATCCGTCCATTTGGAAAGGTTATCTCATCGGCGTCCGGACACGGCGCATGAGTGATTAGCGTGACGCGCGCATGTGCTTTGATGAGCTTTTTTGGTTCGGGGAAAGAGGGCAGGGCACAAAAGCCTGCGACCGCATGGCCCATTTGGACGTACTACTAGTACCCGTCTCGTCAGAATCTAGAACAGTGCCTCTGGATTTGCCGCGGGCCCTGTCCCCGTGTGACTGTGTGGATCGCCAATTCGCCAGCACCAGCCGCTCTCTCTCGGCATCCATGTGTTGTGATCCTCCGCTTTACTGTTACCGTGACGAACTGGAATTCGAGGCGCACGGCCCTGTTTGTTTCCCTGAAAAAATAAGTTGAAATATTGTTTCGGTTGATTTGTTGTGAGAGAAAATACGATCCAGACTAAAAAAATAAGCTAAAAAAAACGAATTATAAGAGAAACGAATAGAACCGGGCGCAGCAGCTTCGGGGCGAGCGCTCGGCGATGTTGATAGACGAGGGGTGATCTGGTTCAGAACTTGAGATCATGTCCGCGATCCGTCGTAGTCTCACGCACACACACAGCCAGAGCTGGTGCTTTGATCTGCTCGCCGTCAGCCCGTCAGGGCTTACCTATCGTCCAGAAAAAGAATACAACTATCGTCCAGAAAAAAAATACAACTATCAGTTACGTACGGAGTAGTTCACATTTAAACAAACTTTTAGTAAATATTATTCATATTTATGATTTTAAAATAATTTATTATAAAAATATTTTTTATTTAATATTATAAATATTGATACTTTTTATCTATAATCGATCAAATTTGTGATACTAAATTACGACACCTTGCTAGAATTATACTTTGAGGGAGGGAGGGATAGAAAATTGGAGGCCCGCCCACGGCCAGTATTCCTCGGTCAACGCTGCCGCAAGCTCAACCCCATAGGTCTTACTGTACGATACTACAGTCAGTGGCCGCAGTTAACTGTGTTTGACAGTGGTTGGTCCCCGGATACAGGATACTGATTGAAACTGTGGCCGCTGAGACGTGCGTGCAGCATGGCTACTTGCTAGTTTCTCTCCTAAAATTTAAAATTTAGTTCCTATCATTTTAGATATTTAAACACATGCATTAAGTATTAAATATAAACTAAAAAAATAACTAATTACACAGATTGCGACTAATTTACGAGACAAATTTTTTAAGTCTAATTAATCCGTGATTTGATAATGTGGTGCTACAGTAATATGTGCTAATGACGGATTAATTAGGCTTAATAAATTCGTTTCACGGATTACTGAGGACTTGTATATTTTGTTTAATTATTACTATCTGAATACTCCCATATGACACCCGATGTGACACCCCTAAGAGTTTGTTTGATTCCCCTGCTATTTTTTAGTTGCTAAACTTTAGTCACCTTAGTAGCTAAACTTTCAAACAAACGGACTAAAAAGGAGCTAAAATAGTAGCTAAACTTTAGGCACCTAAGACTATCTCCAACAACAACACCCAAATATAAAAGACCCATTCAACGTTTGGGTAGCGCTGCAGTCAAAGGGTTCAATACCCATTCGACATCATCTCCAACAACATGATCCAAAAGAGAATCCTTTCTGCAAATGGGTTTTTAGGAGAGAGGATACTCATATTTAGGTTGTGCCTCATAGACAACCCAAAATGGGTCTTCCGTATAGGTACTCTGTTGAAGGCTAATTTTTGGTCTCTTGCTACCTATTTTGGGTTTAGGTACCCATATGGGTTACCTATTGGAGACAGTCTAAGAGTAGTTAAAAGTGGGCTAAAACGTCCAGTGGGCAAGGGTTGCCTCTCATTATTGTTGGTCCTCACCATACTTTGGGCATTCATTAGGAGTAGTGTCGGGTTCATAAACCCGGGTCCTTCATGGACCTACTTCCTAGCAGAAGCTCGGCCCAATAGACGATGTTGCGAATGACGCACAACTCCTGGGCCGGCTCAAAAACCTAACGACGGGCCAGAGGGACGATCTAGTCTCCGACCGGAAGGTCTGGCCAAGGAGGAACGGCGTCCGCTTCCGACTCTAGCCCGCCTCTCCGATCGGAAGGCCTTGCTTCTGACTCTGGCATGTCTCTCCAACCGGAAGGCCTGACCAACAACGTTTCCGACTCCGACCCGCGTCAGAAGATGGGCTTACAACTCTTTTTCGACTGGCACAGTCGGAGAAGACTGGGACCAACCTACTAGGGACGCCCGCTCAGTGAGGACTAGGAAATGGACAGAGCAAGAAAAGCAGGACGCTCAAGTCCACCACAAAACTAAGGACCATACCCTGTGCACCTGTAGGACAGTACCGACAGGACATATCAGAAGGGTGCCCTGCAACCTTTCAGGCATGCCAGAACCTAAGCAGTGTTGTGGGCGCCGATGATTTGCCCTACAGTGTTGTGGCCGCCCACAAATCTCTATACCAGGCAAACACGGTAAAAATCGCCCACATGTCTCTGGGCATCAACCGTGTTGTGGGCACCGTCATTTGTCATACATGGTGAATACGGTAAAACCTCCCACATGCGTCTGACACAAACAATGTTATGGACGCCTACCATCATCTTGTACCCGACGGCGTGGACAACAAGACTTAGTAGCATACATACTCTCTATCTCACTTGTAAAGGCTATCTCATTCATCTATAAAAGGGGATACGCTCTCTCCCAAACAAGAGAGATCAACCGGACGACAACGGAAACATGCTCCAACGATCCGAACGACCAAGGATTCCAACGAACAACAGACGTTCGAATACTTAGCACACAGCGGAGCTCTAGTCGCTCTCGGCCCTTCAGACCAGAGTCCAACCGGACCTTTTGCACCCCACATCTTACCCCCTTCCGTTTGTAACCCCACAGCAAATTTCAAGCACTTGGACTCAGGAATAAAGTCACCGACCGACTCAAACTGGACGTAGGGCACGTTGCCTGAACCAGTATAAGCCCTGTGTGGCATTGAGTGCTAGGCCACATCCGATCACAACGTACGACAAAACTACAAATATTTACGTGTTGGTCATTTTCTGCACCGATAAGTGGTTTGATCTTTGTTGAACTGCTTTAATGGTCTTTAGTTACTTTTAGTCAAGGAACCAAACATGGGTGACTATAGTTTAGTCACTAGTTTTTTTGTAGCCAAATTTTAATCAAGAGGAACCAAATAGACCTTAAACTTTAGCCCCTGAATTTAAACACAGACCGATTTTACTACCATTCAGATCCAATCATTATTCTGTTCGTTTGATCGTTTTTGTGGCTTATAAGCCGACTGATGCTATTTTATTATGAGAGAAAAATATCGTATCATTACCGATAAAGATGGCTGATAACTGGATTTGCCACGGGACACCGGATTAAAAGCATGGACTGTTGCTGCAAGCGGCGTGTTAAGTCTTGTCAAAGCAGTGGGCTCTGGACAGTACTGCAACTACAACCATGCAATGATTATGCATCTTGTGCCCCTGCTGAAATGATCATTTCTTTTCTGGTTCCTCTTCGCCTCTCCCCTTTCCTTAAATAGAGCAACATTTGTTTCACCTGCTATTATCGATATTCCGTTGTTCAATCTACTACTAACCCCGGGAGTGCTAGTGATCTACTTCTGGCAGTACACTACTTCCTCGGCTCCTTCAGCCTCTCGCTCTCACGGGAGACGGGGAGAGAAGCCCGATCCAGACCATGAACGCGTGGCCCCTCTCCCTCTACACCTCTGAAAAACTGCACTCGGATCCGATGAATGATGTGAGCGTGCACTGCTGCGTTGCACTTGTTTCGTGCTCGGAATGCGCTGAAGGCTGAAAGCCAAGGAGCGAACGAGAGAATGCTACAGTACTTCCACTGCCTGCTCAGTGCTCCCTGCTCAATAATAAACGCGTCCCTCCCACAGCGGCTCCACATGCCTAGGTCACGGTGCCGCGCGCGCGCGCGCACGCCGCTCCCTCCCTCCCTCCTTGGCTTCCTCTTCGTGGTCGCCTAGGGCGTGTTTGCGACCCTGACCCGGAGGCCCGGCTGCGCCCGTGGGCTACAAGTTGCCATGTTTGTCGTCGATGGCCTACAAGGGAGCCTGGCTTCGAAGAGCAACACTCGACCTCTCCGCCTGGCTCTCTGGAAACGACCGAAACCCTTGTTTCTTCTAAGCCGCGCTCGTCTGCGACGCACGCGGGCGATTTTGGGCGGCGGCGGGGTGGCTCGTGCGGGCTCTGGCAGGAAGGGGAAACGTCTTCGCGCGCGTCCCCGCTCTCCGCTCCCGCTCTGGCCGCCGCGCGCGAAGCGAAATGGCGGCGATTTCGCCGGCCTTTATATACGGGTTCCCACTCTCCACTCTCTCCTTCTTCCACTCGGTGCTTGCTCTTCCACCGCCCTCGTGAGAGACCGGCGGTGAGTTGTGGTGCGTGGCGGCGGCGGTGACGACCTTCGGCTGGTTGTGGGTTAGGTCACCGGCGCCGAGTTTCTTCGCCGCTTCCCCGCTCCGGCTGCTGCTGGGACTCCGTGGCAGCGGTGTTCCTCTTCTTCTCCGTCCACATCTGCTTCGTCTTTTTCCCGATCTGCATCCTCTACTTCCAGATCTACCTCCTCTCCGTTGTTTGGACCCCGAGCCAAGGTGAAATCGACCCCTAATCTTCTTTTTTGTGGTGCTTCTCGAACCTATTAGGGTTTCTTGTTCGTTGATGTTCATGATCTGTTAGGGTTTCATATTTGTTATAACTGCTTCATGCTCCTATTAGGGTTACTTGTACCTTGCTGTTCTTGATCTGTTGGGCTCGTGATCTGTTAGGGTTGTTGATCTATTTCAAATTTGTATTGTACCTTGCTGTTCATAACTGTTTGATGCAGTTGTTAGTGTTACTTGTATCTTGCTGTTCTTGATCTGAGTTTTTTGTTCCATTATTGGTCGATGATGTTGTCCACATAGTACTGGGAGGCATCACATAAAGATGCAGCCGTGCTTTTGTTGGCATGCATTCATTTCACAGTCATGTTGATGCCTAGCAGGGCTCATTAACTAAAATCATGTTACATTTTTACATGCTTGTAGATGGATCTGTCTTTGAGCCGTGACATGCTGTGTAGGAAGGCAGCTGCCTTGACTGTTGTTATGGTTACCTTTGTATCCACTAGGCTGAAAAGGAAAACCCCTGAACCTGAAACCCCACTGCCTGATCCTATAGCACTGGCCCTGATTAGGGATGAAAATGAACAGCATAGACAGAGAACACTGAGAATGATATACAATTCCACTGATTCAGAGTGTATTTCTATGATTAGGATGAAGAGAGTTGCTTTTTTTAAGTTAGTGAGAACTTTTAGAGAGAGGAGTCTTGTCACTGATAGGGAGGGGTGTCAGTAGAAGAGCAGGTTGCCATGTTTTTACATGTTGTAGGGCACAACCAAAGATTTAGGGTTGTCCATTAGTCCTTTAGGAGGTCCATCCAAACTGTCCACAAGCACTTTCATCAGGTGTTGTATACGGTGGGTGAGCTTAGGAATGAAATAATAAAGCCAGCTAGCACTACCACTCACCCAAAGATTCTTGAAAGCCATACATGGAATCTATATTTTAAGGTAATTGTATACCCTGGGTTCATTAGTTATATTAGACCTATTGCAATGACTGACCCATGCTTTTTAGGATGTCATTGGCTTTATAGATGGCACTCATTTCCTAGCAAGGGTTCCTAGGCGTATGCAACAAGCTTTTAGGGGTAGGAAAAAGGATCCCACCCAAAATGTGATGGTAGTTGTGAATTGTGATCTAAAATTCACTTATGTCCTGGCTGGCTAGGAGGGCTCTGCCCATGATGCAACTATTTTGGCAGATGCTGTAGCCAGGGAAGATGACTTAAGTTTGCCAGAAGGTAATTGCACACCAACACTAATTACATATTCCATGGCCTATTAACACATACTCTCACAATAGATGTCTTGTGTAGGTAAAATGTTCTTGGTAGATGCTGGGTATGCATGCAAAAATGGTTTCCTACCTCCCTACAGGGGGGTTAGGTACCATTTGTCTGAGTATGGCCCAAGGAACAGGCCCACCAATGCAAGGGAGCTCTACAACCTTAGGCACTCATCACTTAGAGTGACTGTGGAGAGGGCTATAGGTGCACTGAAGGGCAGGTTTAGGATCTTGGACAACAAACCCTTCCACAAGTATAGGACACAAGTGAAGCTTGTAGTTGCCTGTGCCATTTTGCATAACTGGATCCTAGGTTTTGGCATTAATGAAGTAGTTCCTGATGAGGAAGGTTTCACTACTTCTACTGATCCAACCAACCTGCCCTCAGCCCATCTAGACCAAGACTCTGTTGACATGGCTGAAATAAGGGATGCCATTTGCAATGCTATGTGGGAAGGGAGGGGAACAAACACTAGTTGATGTAATATGTTCTTGATTTTAGTTTCTGTATCCTGCTATGGAACTCATGTGTGTCATGCTGATGTAATAATTTGGTGGACAAAGCTGAGACCAATTTTATGCCTCATTCATTCTGTTCTTGAAACATTTTGTTCTTCATGATCTGTTAGTCTGTGGTTAGTTCATACAACTGTTAATATTGTTGTCAGCCTATTCTTAACTAATTCTGTTGTTGATTTCATTACATGCCAGTCCTAGGATGGATTCAGGTGCATTTGAGGGTGGGTTTGTTGCTGGTACTTCAGTGATGGAGCAGCTCATCAATGGTGGTTCTACCCCTGTTGTAGCTGGTGCTAGTGCTGCTGCCCCTGTTGTAGCTGGTGCTGGTGCTGGTGCTGCTCCAGGTGCAGCAAACCCTATTGATGTTGCTGTTCCTGTAGCTGGAAATGGGGCTGTGAGGGCAATGAGGTGGACCAACACCACCTCTGGCTTTGTGCTAAGGAGGATGGCTGCCCTTGTTAGTGATGATAGTAGGCCTGAGAAGGTTTTTAAGGACAAAGATGTGAATTCTGTGGCCAAAGCCCTCAAGCAGTTCTGTGGAGAGGTTGTTAGCCCAACTCATGCTTGAGCAAGAGCACTACCTTGGCCACTGCAAGGTAGCAGTTTGATCTCGTCTTTGCCTTGACTACCTACATTTGCCTTTCTTAAACTACATTTGCCCAACTCTGCAGGACCATCCTAAAGATGCAGAGTTTCTTAACTGCCCTATTAGGTTCTACACTGAGATGGAGGCTATCTTTGCTAATGCCATGGCCATAGACAAGTTTGCACTTGGGTCTGGTGAAGCCTTAGGGCAGAACCAGGCTGATAGTGTTGGTGCCAAGGCTGATGATCCTCCTTTGACCCACACCATAGTTCCTAGTGAACATGGAGGGGATAGCAAGGCCACTGAACTGCTTCCTACCTCCTTAGTCGCTGGCCCAAAGAGGAAGAGAGGGAACTTCTCTGAGGAGGAGATGCTCATGTTGACTAACATGTTAGATGCTATGAACAATGTGGCCAATGCTCTTAGGGAGACTGGACCTGCCCATGTTGATGCCAATCTGTACCTTGCTGTGATGGAGATGCCTGGCTTCAGTGAGGAGGCACTTATTGTTGCCTACACCTTCCTCCTGGACAACAAGGCCCAAGACAGGGGCTTTGTGAACATGAGTGATGCCCATAGGGCCCTTTGGCTTAGGACATTCCTAGCCAAAAACTACTATGTGTAGTTTCACTATACATGAAGGGCTAGAAGGCCAGGAGGGGGTTGACTGTAGAGATGTATAGTTCCTCCACCCCCTCACCCACTCTCTCTTCTTTTGACAACAGGACCTTTTGTGCAGTCTGCTTGTTCTTTTGACACTTGACTTTGATGGTGTAGTTTGCCTAGGAGGATGGCTAATAATAGGCAAGGATTTGGGAACATTTGAGCCCTTGGCTGTTGGGCTGAACTTGGTATTGTAAGAAACTTATTTGTAGCCTCTGTTGGCTATTTTTTATTTGATAACTAGTTACCTTTTTTTTTGTTTATGCCTCTGGTGTTAACTATGGGATTTAAAGGCCTATGATGTATAAAATAAACTTGAGGTGGCTACCTTATTCTTGTTTTGATGGTTTACAGTGTTGTGCTTTCTTCTTTATTTGCTCAGTTGTACTCTACAGCAACAACATCCTCTTGTGATGGCTGATGGCAGTGAGTGCAACTGTTGTTTATTTGCCTCTTTATTTGGTTCTTACAATTCTTGGTAGCCACCAATGACTAAACAAGGAAAATAACAGCTGAGGCTAATTTTTTTATCAAGTTGCTGATGATGTTCATCATCATTCAAACTGAATGGTCGACTGAGGCATGTCATTCAGACCACTTACATATTCTACATTTGGTTGGTTTCAGAGAATGCCTCCTTGCTATGTGGTCTTTGAAGGGAAGAAACCTGGGATTTATTTTACATGGTATGAGTGTGCTAAGCAAGTGCTTAGGAAAGAAGGGGCTATCTATCAGAAGTACAACAACTATGATGATGCTCTTAGAGATTTTAATGCAAGGGTACCTCAAGAACCCTTACTGTTACCAATTCATGCCCCTCATGGGGATGCATCAGTATCCCATGAACTGGTGACAGGTCAAGGTTCTGAAATCTATTCTCATTCACCTGGGTTGCAAGGCTGTTGCAAAAATACTGTCATCTTGATCTTGTTTATGGTTGTAGTTGGTCTGTCACTCAAGCTGTTTATGTGCCACAACTGTTGTTTTAATTAGGCCGATAATGACACAATAGGATGACTGCATTAGCTGGCTACATGCTTTCTGTTAACTTGTTGCCCTTCTCGGCTTGCCAAGGCTGATGGTTGTTGTATTTTGGCCAATGATGACACAATGGATCGATGCATTAGTTGGCTACATATCATTTTGCTGTCTCTTATCTGTTTCTGTGAACTTTTTCGTTTGTTGCCTTCAAAACTTGACTGACCTATGCTTCTGTTCTTCTTTACTGACTTTGATTATCCCATGTAGCCAGTAATGTCATGAATTGTTAAATTAGCATGTCTGGGGTCAACTATTTCATGCTGAAACTTTGATTTGTTGTTGTAACGGTTATGGAAGAGCAACCTCATTCTCCTTTCATTCATGTCCATTTCTGTTTGTTGTTATGGGCCTGGCCGACCACAGCCAAATAACAAACACCATCTCGGTGTGGTAGTTGGTGGTGGTTAGCCTCTCAGCGCGGCTACCTCTTCGATGACAAACACAGCCTCGCCTAAACCGGGCTCACTAGATACATAGACGCAAACACGAGCTGGTGTACCACTTAGAGCATGCCTGCCTCAGCCTGGGCCAGTTGGGCTGGCCAGGCCGGCCAGATACAGGGTCGCAAACACGCCCCTAGTCGCCTCGCCTCGCCGCGCCGCGCTCGCCCACCATTTTTTACGTCGCCACGCTACGCTACTTTGCTTCCGGCCCCTGCTCACTCTGCTGTCTGCTCTACCTCGTCGACTCCCGCCCGTTGTTTATTTCATTCAGTCCCCTCCGTTTTCTGCGGGAGCTAGCGAGCGCTCGCGGCGTCGCGCGGGTGGCGAGGGCAATGCCAATGCCAATGCCAATGCCGGCGCCGGCGAGCTTGTAGGGCCGCCGCCGCCCAGGGACGGAGGAGAGGGGATGGGGTGCCGGAGCTCGCGGCTGGACGCGACGGACGTGTCCCCGGCGGCCGCGCTGTGCCGGGAGCGCCGGGACCTGCTGCGGGCCGCCGCGGACCACCGCGCGCGCCTCGCGGCCGCGCACGCCGCCTACTTCCGCGCGCTCCCGCGCGTCGCCGACGCGCTCGCGCGGTTCGCGAGCCACCACCACGCCGCCACGCCGCCGCCGGGGTCGCCCGTGCTCACGCTGCCGCCGCCCTCCGACCACGACCACGCCGACGCTGACGCCGACGAGCCCAAGAAACAGCGGAGCGGGAGCGGCTCCGCGACACCGCACACCGACTCCGGCCACTCCCACATCCACTTCCACTCCGACGACGCCTCGGAATCCGATCCCGACTCCTCGGCCAACGACCCCTGCGCCGGCTCCGGAGGCTGTGGCGGTGCCCACGGCGAGATCCCGCCGCAGCCGGCGCCTGTCCTTCATCCTGGCGTCGTTCCCTTGCCCCCCGACCGCGGCCACGGCGAGCCCCAAGAAGGCCAAATCCAGGACCCAGGATTTGCCAGGCCGGAGATGCCGTGGGAGTACGCCTCCTACGATCCCTATCCTTCCTTCCCAAACACCGCATTCCAAAATGCCACATTTCCCAGCTACTACTACATGAAGGCCAGCACGACGCCGGCGAACACGGTGTACCAAGAACCGTACGGCTACGGCAACTTCGCCACCAGTTCGTCCTACATGGGGTACACCTACGGGTACAGCAACCCAATGTACGGCGTCCCGTTGCCACCAGAGGGGGATCGGCCGGTGGAGGATCGCGGCCGGGAACCGGCGGCGCCGCCGCCGCCAATGCCAATGCCTGAGACGACACCGTGGGACTTCTTTAACCCCTTCGATTCATATGAGCAGGACCTTCCTCAGTATAAGATCAAAGGGTACGACTCCAATGGGTCGTTCACCAGCAGTCCCAACTCAAGTGAGGTGAGGGCAAGGGAGGGGATCCCAGAGCTCGAGGAGGAGACGGAGCTGGAGTCTATGAGGGAGTCTGTCAAGGCAAGGAAGGCTGTAGAGAGCACGGCATCGAACCGGATTGGCAATGTGGATGTCAGCGCCAAGGTAAAAGTGTCCATGGAGCATAAGGAAGTTGAGATTGAGAGTGTGTATAGTGCTTCGGTATTTGAGTCAGGGGACGAGAGTGTGTGCAGTTGTGATTGTGACCATGCCAATGCTCGAACAGAGGGGCCAGTGCAGGTGCCGGCAGGAGATGATCAAGGGAAGGTGAGCTCAGAGGATCACTCATCCATAGTAGTCGGAGAGGATGAACCGCTGCCAGAGTTCACTGTGACAAGAGATGTCGCCGAGGTTGTTGAGGAAATAAAGGAGCAGTTCAAATCAGTGGCTGCCTGTGGAGATGACGTCGCAAGGATCCTTGAGGTGGGGAGGATGCCGTATCGATCACGGAATAGAATCTTAAGATGTAAGTATGCTTTGTTTTACATTTAACCATTACAAATCCTGGTTCCATCAGACTGAAGCCAACATTGTTTGCATTAGTAAACCCATTGCTATATTGAAATTTGACCAATTGAGAGGTAGCATTTACCTGGTTTCTTATTGTTATACTGATCTCTGGGCTGGAGTTCTTCTCCGTCCTTCCATAGACATTTGTAACCCAGTTAAATAATTTGATCCTTACTCTCCATGCAGTGGTATTCTCACGGATGATGGGGACCTTCACTTTGTTGTTTTCTTCCATATCTGAGCCACCGGTGAAGAGCTTGGAACAATCAGCTATAAATTCATCCAAAGGAAGTCAGAATTCCAGTAAAAGATTCGATCTTCCCTGTGATGTTGAACTTAATACTCTTTCCGCAACAATGGACAGGCTGTACGTGTGGGAGAAAAGACTTCATAAGGAAATTATGGTATGCTATTTCCTTTATATGAAATGTGGTGATTAGTTCCTCTTGCAATTTGGTTTCGGGTACCTTTGGTAAAAAAAAAGGAAAGACGACTATAGTTCACTAGTCCCTCCGTCTTGAAATACAATACAAGGTATCCTAGGAATTCTAGGACAAATTATGGGATAAAGCAAATAACGCTTGTAACCTAACCCTCCCTTAAGTGTAGAGATAGAGAGATATTGTGATTACCATATTTGGGTTGGTTATAAACAATAATGGTAGGTATGCATGTAAATGCTGTCTTTTGAAACTAAGTTGGAGGGTTACTTCACCAAGAATCTCTTAGAATTTGGGGAAATCTTGATGCCTGGATACCTTTCATTTTAGGACGGAGGGAGTATTAAGTTCGATTTGGTCATGAGCCTGATAATGTCTCAAAACTGGAAATAATTTTCAAGAAGTCAAAATTTTGTCCTTTGGGAATGTTGATTGGCTGAAAATGGTTAAGAAGGGCCCTTACTCCGTAATTTCTTTGTGAACTATAAAGTATTACTTTGAGCCTTTCTTTTCATGAACATGTTTTAACATTTTCTTAAACTATGTTAGGAGGAAGAAAAATTGAGGATTACATATGACAAAGAATGGAAGCGCTTGAAAGAGCTTGATGCTAATGGTGAAGAGCCATATAAGATCAATACAACATGGGCCTCAATTAGGACACTGCTCACAAGAATCAACATTTCCATCAGATCAGCTAAAGTTATTTGTAGGAGGATCCACACACTACGAGATGATGAGTTACACCCACACCTTGTTACGCTTATCCAAGGGTATGACAGATGTAATCCTACTACTCTTTTTCACTTTTGTAGATCTCGAAAGGTTCGAATCTATATGCCATTCGGCCCATTTTATTGAACTTGTTTTCTAAGATGTCTAAATACTCCATGTAAACTAGAGTAGCACGTTTTATGTTGCGGTATTACTACAGCATGCTGATTGTTTTTTAAAAAATATATATATTGTTGCACGAGTTGTTGCCACATTTGCTAAGATCAGCTAGTTTTAGTAGTAGCGATGTTCTTTTTTTTTGAATAATAATAAAATATAGTTGTGATTTTTGTGCAGGCTTGTTAGAATGTGGAAATTCATTCTTGAATGCCATCGGAAGCAATTGCATACCATACTTCAAACTAAATCTCATATTCTCATCCCTAAGAATGGACCTGAAAGAAGCTCCTCCAAGGTTACACTGGAACTAGAAATGGAACTTTTGAACTGGTGTTCTTGTTTCAGGAATTGGATCCTATCCCAAAAAGCTTATATCGAAACCCTCAATGGCTGGCTAGTCAAATGGCTTCCTCAGGAAAAGGAGGAGACTCCGGATGGCATTGCACCCTTCTCTCCTGGTAGGCTTGGAGCTCCTGCTGTGTTCATTACAGCTAATGATTGGTGTCAAGCCATGAAAAGGATACCAGAAGGCAGCGTCGTAGATACAATGGA